>NW_020455217.1:697152-759005 GCF_003342845.1 Nothoprocta perdicaria | reverse complement strand
CGCGAGGGCCGCCCCTGGCCGCCGGCCTGGCCCTGGCGCTGCCTCGGGCGGGCCGGGCCCCGCGGGCGGCGTGCCCAGCACGTGTGCCCTGCCCTAACGCTCGGCACCCGTCCCCGTCCCATCCCCGAAAGTGCTCCCCCAAAAAGAGCCGTGTCGCGGGGGGCTCCTCCTGGCAGCGCGCGTGCTCCAACGCCTGTGCTCGCTGGGTTGGTTCTCAATTGATGCGTTTTTCCGTGTCCGTGAGCAGCGTCGGCACGCGTTGGGTGTGCAGCTGGCCGAGGTCTGCCCCGCAGGCCTCGCGTGGTGGCGTCACCCGCTACAGCCCTGCTAGCGCCGTGATTCTTCCGATGCTCGTTCCTGATTTTTATAGTTTACGATGCTGTWTTATCAATATTTCCTGTTGATTGTCATTTGTTTTTTAGTTTGGTTTTTGCCGYTGTTGTGCTTCCCGTGTCATCGGAAGCAGCTGGATTGTCTCCCTTTGGAGCGGCTTTGTGGATGCCTGGAGTGTTTGCGTGTCATTGGGGCCGCAGCTTCTCAGCTGGATGTTTTAATGCAAACAAACACTTTCTGACAGCACCTCCTGAAAGCTGAGCGCACCTTTTGCAATCCTGCATGCTGTTTGCAAAACCCCAAAGTTATTTTAGGATATGAGTTRCTCCTTGAGCCGCCAATAGAAGAGCACTCAGAAAGGTGCACCTTGCCAATTATTGCATCCTGCCCTTGTATGGGTGACATTCGTTTAAAATATCTCATGGCTTTCTTTGAAACATTGTCCGTCCCTGTTATTAAGTAATGTAGTCATTCAGAGAAGCTACGTGCTTGGTAGATTATTGTACGTAATGTTAAATGTGCTGAGAAGGAAGTGAGGAGGTATTTGAACTCCCCCAACACTGCTGTCATTTGTTTTGCTAAGGTAAATCTGGAAAAGATGGTGACTAAAAGTTGCCGAATATAAAGAGTGCTAGTTTTGGTTTGCTTTGTTTTCCAGTTCTGGAATACTCTTGTGTTTAAGGACCAGGTGAGAACATTTTGGTGATATTTTTCTTTTAATGTTATGTTGATGTGACTTCCCCCTTTGGAATTTCTCACTTGATGTTAGCTCAGYGGATGAACAGGAGCCAAGCTGACTGAAAAGTGGAGTAAAGGACAGAAAGCTCTATGGGTGGTGAGTTCCAGAGCAGGATGTCTCAGTGTCCATCTGGGAAGCAATGTCTCTCTCTCTTACAATGCTGAACTTCAAATGGACTTTTAATTTGAGAGCCTTTCAGCCTAAAGCCTTGGCTGTCCATACAAGTCATTTATGTGGTGTATGCGTTATCGTAAAATTAAGTGTTGACTTTGTGACACAAATTTTTCTTTAAGGACTTGATCTGAGGTTCTAGTCACTTGCTAAGATACTGATGTGAATTGGACTGTTAGTTTCTGTAGCTGATGTATGGTTAAAAAGGTTGGAGTATTCCTCTTTTTTTGATAAGACACGTTTTTTAAATCTATGTTTGTAACATATAGTGCATATATAGCATATGATATGTAATAGGTTTCAGTTATTGGGCTTATTATACTAAATTCCATTGTGAGAGAGGGTTTTTTAAGTAGTCTATTCAAGAATAGGAGTAGAGTGGGGCTTGTTAAACAGTTGATTCTCAGCAAAAGCAAACTGAACCTTACTTGCTGATATTTTTTGTTCAGTAGTTTATATAAACTATAAAACTTGTATATATCCTTGMCTTTAATGAATCTAAATGGAAGTTCTTGGCAGCAGAGAGGGTTTTTAATTCAGGGTTGGCTAGCAGCATCACTTCAAAATAGGTGCGATGCCCTCATTAACTCAAGGTGTGTGTTTCCTCCACAAGTCCTGGAAGTCCTGGAGTTGTTGATACATTTGCAAAATGCGCGTGTGAGTTTTGCTGGTCTATTTGAAATATAATTAATGTTAATTTATGAAAATGCTACTCTGTGGCTAATAGCATGCTCTAGGAAATCTGTATTTAATTCCTGCGTGTTTGTGCCTTGTGCAGTTAGAACCGACAGATGTGGTTTTCTCCTCTGAGCCCCGGATAAGTGGYAGGCCCTGTCGGGAAATGTAAGGGCTCTTTCTATTCAACCTGCAAGTAATACGGTTCTCTTGGCTGTGCGTGTAACAAATGTGATTCCCTTTTATCTGGAATTACATAAAATTTAAAGTTCAGAGTGCACGAAGGAAAGCAGGATGGGTAAATTGATTTTCACCTTGGGTACAACAGAATACCAACTYCTATGGTATCTTTGTGCCAAGTAACTTCCAGCTGGCATTTGATATCTTACTCAAAAGGTCAGCAGCCTGCCATGCACCAAGGCCTTTTTCCTGTGCTGTCGTGTTCTGTGACATGCAGATATGAAGGGCGTGTTTATCTTCAAGATGCTTTGAACAGCTGCGAAATTGAAATGGCAATACTTTCTTTCTAGACTGGTCAAGTGACGTGTTTGTTTCACGACGCAGCAGTTGTATCCCTATTAGGAGCCCACGTTTGCAAGCAGGATGGGAGAACTGTAATTCTTTGCAAATAGCAGAGAAGTGATGATATTGCTTTTTTGACTAAAACTTGCTTTGAATGAGGCACTGTTGTCAGTGCAGATGAGAGCCCTGAGATACCTTAGTGAGCTTAATATCAAACTCGAGTACTTCCATGACACCCTGTGGGCCAGCTGATGGAAGCCTCGTCAGCAGAGGCTGTTCAGCTCCCCACGATYTACAGCACTGGGGTAATTTAAAACACAAACAAAAGCTTTTTTCTAGGGAGGGGAGGGGGACACAAAAAGTTATGGCTAAAGCCATCGCCTTTATTTTGTCTACTTAGCTGAAATGCAGGCATCTCTGGTGGGAAGCATATTTCYATCTCAAACGTGCAATTGAAATGCATCATAATCTGTCAAAGCAAGTGACAGTGGATAAATATTATTGTCCCCAGCCAACAGAAGAGTCGTTTTGCATTGGAGTTTAAAGACCTAGCTGTAACTTCGGCACACCAAGCACAGCAATTAGAATCCTCAAAGCTATTCTTGACTGAAAGTCCTGAGCTAGAGAAAAGGGAAGTGACACAATGCAAACACTCTTCCAAGAAATTTCCTTCTCTTAAACAACTCTTCCTTTTCTGCCTTCTGTGCAATCCTGCAAATATCTTTGAGAATATGTATGCAGATCCCAATCCACTTGTAAGGGCAAATAAGTTCTCTCTTGCAGTTTGGGGGAGCTGGGCAGTTCTGAAGGAGTGTGTGGGGTCAGGAGGTGTTGTGCTTGGACAGCAATGGTGTGATTAAATGGGCTTGTTTGTATTAAACCCTCTTTTTTTCAAGTGATGTGTTACTTGAAGATTAAATTTGCAATATAACCTGGTAGACTAATCTGCAATTCAGAAGAAATGAAGCCCATGACCCAGCTGGTTCTGTGTTTCTAGGGCTACTGAAATAGCTAATAATAGCTATTAATATAGCTATTAAAATAGCTATTAATAGCTGAYTGTTTATGTCCTCTGATGTTTTCTTTATGAATTAGAAGTCCAAAAAGGGAGCATGGACCAGCCCAGTGGAAGAAGTTTCATGCAAGTTCTTTGTGAGAAATACAGCCCCGAGAACTTCCCGTATCGTCGTGGTCCTGGTATGGGGGTGCACGTTCCAGCAACGCCCCAAGGTTCCCCTATGAAAGGTAGGGTTTCTGTCTTTYCAAACCTATTTGGGGCTTTGTGGGGAACTAGGTCCTCTGTTGTCATTGCTCTTGTTGAAGGATGAATCCCCCTTAATTGCCTTGAAGAGAACTGTCATACTTGTATTACTGTGTGTTTCTTACAGTTCTGTTGTGTATCTGGTTCGAAGTAGTGTACTCTAATCATTGCCAGGCTCCAGGTAGTTGGACAGCAGTGCTCCCAGCAGCAGCCCACAATTATATAGGGTTATAGAAGAGGGTTCAAATTGCTGGGGTCAAGTATCACTTGAATTTTGGTCCTTCTGACTCATCTCCTGACCTTCCTTCTTAACTRTGGGAAGCCTACTTTGCATTTATTTTCTTCTCTCAGATGCAGATGACTGCCTGTTTCACGTATTAAGGATTTAATTAACTTTGCTTGCAAATAAAATGAAATGTAAAAATTGTTGGGAGAGGCAGGAGCCAGGAGACTAGCATGTAACACAAATGGAAAATTGATCCAGTGACTGAAATGGTTGCTGTAGAATTCAAATAAGTTTCCCTACCCCCTTTATTGATAGCATAACAGTATCCTGKTGAAAGAAAGATGAAAAAAGGCCATGTGCAAAGCTGAGTTTTTAAGGACTCAGCTGTCTCGCAGTTTATTTTCCTCAGGCTGGTGATACTAACTATTTTACTAGTACTGGTAACAAGATGTGTTTTTGCAAAGGTGGCTTAGAAACACTCCGATTTGATGCAGAGCTTATATAGCTCTGTATGCCAGTGGTATTGCATAGTGCCATCAACTTACATGAATGCCTGCAGGTTCACAGGGAGTCAAGAGTACGCTGGCCTGGGCCATTTACGAAGCTAAACAAGGAGTCATTTAATCTCCAAATAGGATTCTTTTGAGTCAAGTGGCCCAAGTCAGTTTGTGGTTTATGTTACTTGAGCTTACTTCTCAAAACACTGAATGATCTCTGAGCAAGCTGATACTGACGTTATGGAGAAATGCCTCTTTCTCCCCTGCTTCTGACTGTACTGCCTTGAGGGAGCTTCAGACAGATGTATGTCTGAAGTGCTGTGCTGTTCACGTGTGTCCATCAGCATCCTTTAATGGAAAATCCATGTCACTATTTCTAGCTTTTTAAACTGGATCAATCTGGCACCCTTTAGTCTTCCCTTAAGCTCTGGTGTGAGCACTTGGTTCTCTGTTTATTCAGATGATTCCGAGATTCAGATTTATCCCACCAGAACTGCCGCTTCTTTGTGTAACCTTTTGCCTATCTGGAGATGCAGCTAAAGTTTAAAATTCCGTCAGGTCAATTTGTATCATAACCAGCCCCAAAGGGGAAAATAGCCATGGAAGTTAGCTGGATGAATTTACAGTAACTGAGTTTGACAGGGGAAAGGGAAGTGCCTGAGTTCAGTTAAGGATAAAATGTACTGCCTGTCGCTCAACATTAACAAGAACAGAAAACCACCTTAATGGAATATTCAGTCAACCCTCTTTCTCCATCTTATGTGGGAGGCACACTTATCTGAGAAGAGAGACCTTGCTTATAATTCTTAAAATGTGACTTCAACATAGCTTATAAGTACCTCATGAATAATTTCCAGAGCACTGCACTGTCTTTTAAAGAAGTCCGATGCTAATGAACTTGAAACTCAAATTGCTGTGATGATTGTCTGCTGTTACAATACCTTTCCAGTCAAGCAGTTGTCAAGTACTAGGAGAGAGAAAAGGGACTAAATTTTAGGGAGAAGCCTGTTGTTAAATTTTAGTGGATTTTGGTAGTCAGCAGAGGTGAGAGAATTGTATTCTGTCTGAAAGACTGTAAGATTGATTRCATGCTTTGTCTGAACATGAACTTCTGGTGTTGAAATGGTTTTCTGTTACAAATCCATAGCTATTTACATTGTCATGGTTATGCATTAGCGAATCGGGCCGTGACTGTGATCCAAGTCCTTGCTTGTGAAATAGCTTTAAGACTGTTTACCTGTGTGGTTCTGTGACTAGAGCAAAACTTAGCACAAGTATAAAAGGCAGAGCAATCTACTAAGGTTTCACAGGTTATAACAGCATTAGCATCTTATTTTGTTGAAAAGGAAAAGCCTAGGAGATAAATGTTTAAATAATTTCTATGCCATTCCTAACCAAAAATGAGCTAAGTACAAGTATAAGGGAATGTGACTCAGTACAAGTWACGGTCCACGTAGACCCATGTCCTATCTGCAGGAGCAGATGCTTAGGGAAGAGCCCAAGTTCTGGCAGGCGCTGATACGACTCGGACTATAAACTAGGAGTGCGTGGCCTGTCCTTGCTGGGGTGCAGAAAGGCAGGCATGTGGGAAATGAGCATTGATGCACCCTGATGCTGCTCATTTAGAGGCAGGAGGACTTTCTGGTTTATGTTGGACCCTTGTTGTAAAATACATTTACATCCCGATATCTCTTGAATATGTGTAAATTGTGGTAATTACTGTTGGATCCTTTTATCTTGCTGGATTTCATTTTCTTTGTGCTTGTGGAGACCAAGGGCTCGTCTCCCGTGTCTAAGGAATGCGGTGCTGACTGGTGCTGCTCTTTTTTTCCCRTTTCAGATCGCCTCAACCTTCCAAGCGTGCTGGTATTGAACAGCTGCGGCATAACCTGTGCAGGGGATGAGAACGAAATCGCTGCCTTCTGCGCGCAYGTGTCTGAGCTAGATCTTTCTGACAATAAGCTGGAAGATTGGCATGAGGTAAAAAAGGCTTTCTGAATAGCTTTGATGGCTGCTACGGTGACTGTGAATGCTTTGCTAGTTATAAGGGTATTAAGCTCATTTAAGGTGATATATGKTTTTTTTGTGGGTTCTTTTTCATCTTTGAAGTTGATGTTTATTTACTTTGACAACTGCAGAGCGATAAACTTGATGAATATGATCCATATGAGCACTTGAGTCCATTTTCCTAGTGACTTATGGTCTTGGCCAATAGGTGACAAATGTATTTTCTATCATGCAAAGCACTGGAACCGTCATTCAAACATCAGGAGGTTAATGAGCAGTGCAGTTTGTTAACAGTGAGGCTGAAGAGGTCAGAGGCCTGGGACTTGATTCCAGTTCTGCCACTGATTCTGTGACACAGGGCAAGGTGCTTTTCCTTTCTCTGCTTTAGTTTCTGCACCTGCAGAACAGGTTTAATATCATCTGCCTCCTAGGACATTTTGAAGCCTCGTTAATTAGTGCTAAATACTATTATAAAATGCTTTGAAGAGCTTGGCTGAGGTATGCTAGGTAAATGTAGTGTAATATCACTAAAGAAATCACAACACGTTCGGGTGTCATCGTTCCTCACTGGTGTATGCCCTGCTTTTATGACAGGATTGATTGTTAGAAATACGTTAGAAAAAGAACAAGATCCACGACCTAAAAATTTTCACGAGTTTCTAGAGAAGGCAGATCTGCGTAAATGCTCCAACTCCGGCACAGATGTTGCCAARTCAGAGGCAGGAAGGGTCTCTCCCTGTCCTGCCGATGCCTGTGTTAGTCTACAAGGTGTCATCTCCGTGGGAGGGAATGACGACTGTAACCCCCCCGTTTGCCTGCGAGACTAGCACTAGTGTGTCGGGTCAGAAGCTGTTGTTCCATTATATCTACTGCTTCTCACTGATTCAGTTACCCAGTCRAGGAGGAAAATCAGATTGATGGGATGTGTTGTTTACAAATTGATATTGGCTGGTTGTTCTTCTCACTTAATCTTCTTTTAGGTGCCTACAAATTGATCATTTATTAACCTATTCCAGTATTTTTCTACATATAGGTGAGATTCAGATCAGTACCTACCAATCACACGATGCACTGTGTATCCACACTCCAGAGGTGCACACTCTCTGCATCTGGCTTTCCTTCCTATTTTTTGATCTTCTTCTGTACTGTCTGCTGATTTGCCCTCAGGTACACATTTGGTACACACAAAAGAGAAAGTAGCCCCAAGCACAGTTGGCTGAACATTTGAACTGATCGTTGAGAAAGCTGCTGTTATCAGAATAATGCAATCCAGTACGGAATTCGCTGTAGGTGTACAGTGGGCCTCTGTCTTTTACCCTGAGCAAAACAGGGTGGTCTCTGACTAGCGTGAGCAGTAGAAAGCCGAGCAAGTGCTCAGTGTGACAGCCGTAAACTCAAGGGACATAGCAGTTGCCTTCCTAAAAGAGGGCTACAGCAGTTTTCTAAGATACTACCCGCTTTAGCGTGCTACTTCTTAAGCTTGGTGTTTGGGTGGATTTTGTGACCTCTCCTAAGGGACATGCTTTCTCTTATCAAGCTGCTTTGAAAGTGTAATTAAATGAACTGTTGGGGTGAATGAGCAATTAACCAATCGATTTAGATCAGTGAATTCCTGGAGTATGAATTACAGATAGTTATCAAGAGGTCTTCCCCCTCCCCCAGGTAGTTTCCTTGTCTCACGGTCATTCTGAAGGGCCCCCTTTTAGGAGATGGGATATGATTGCATGAGGTCCGATTACTACTTGATAAACACTTTTTTTTTCTCTGTTTTTTTTTCCTCCCCACCTAGGTCAGTAAAATCGTGTCCAACGTTCCCCACTTGGAGTTTCTAAACCTGAGTTCCAATCCTCTCAGTTTGTCCGTTTTAGAGCGACGATGCGCTGGGTCTTTCGCCGGGGTTCGCAAGCTCGTGCTCAACAACAGCAAAGCGTCCTGGGAAACGGTCCACACGATCCTGCAGGAGTTACCGGAGTAAGCGCGGGGAGTTTGGCATGGAAAGGGTGCTCACTGCATGCAGCTCAAGGCTCCCTTGTCAAATCCCGTGGTGGGGACGAGTGAGAGGGGTGACAAAGTGAACTTGACCCGTAGAGGGAAAGGGGATTTGTGCTTTGGGAGTTTAGAAACTGGCCAGTTGAATATTTCACGTTGTCTTTAAAGCTGAAATTGTTTGGCTCTGCAAAGCCAAAGGCCCTTCTTTCACATCTGAACAGTAATGCTGAGAGATGGTGATGATCCTGACAATTCAGGAGGTGACATGCATTCCTCTGAGTCACTGCCACATGAATGGCATGCTGCACACCTGCAGTAGTGACTCTTGAAAGACATGTAAATTTGAGGATCTGGCCACTTGACAAGTAATATTTCATCATGCTTTTTTGTGAGAATTGTTGTTTTCTGTGGCTTGGCCACCGTCCACCTGGGCAGTGGCCTTCTGCTTCCCCAAACATCCTCAGTGGCTTCAATTTGATACCAGATATCTCTTTGTACCACCAATAATATGGACAAAGAGAGTTGTCTGTGTTGTATACCAATTTCTTCTAAATTAAGTGATGAACATTGACTTTTACAGCAAATAAAGTAACTGTGGTTGTTGGGTTAGTGGCTTGCTGGGCACAAACGTGGAATGCTTTTCTGAGCAATCTGCTCCATGATTAATACTAGTAGAAGTATTTTGGAGGTTAGGGGAATGTTTAGAGGTATTTTTCATCTGTGCCAGAGACTTGTGGATGGGTGTGAAGTTGAAACCCTCCATTTTGACTGTTCAAAGGCTTTCACCACATTGAGGTTTCAAATCACATAAGATCGTGATTTGAAGATAAGATAAGGATAAGATAAGGATAAGATAAGGATAAGATAAGGATAAGATAAGGATAAGATAAGGATAAGATAAGGATAAGATAAGGATAAGATAAGGATAAGATAAGGATAAGATAAGGGATGCAGGTCCCTCTATGTAAGGTGGCAACCATTTCAGAAGGAATATTGAGATAATAATATGATCTTTCTTCTCTTCTGCAGCTTGGAGGAGCTCTTCCTGTGCCTTAATGACTATGAAACAGTGTCTTGTCCTCCAATTTGCTGTCAATCTCTCAAATTACTCCACATAACTGACAACAATCTTCAAGACTGGACTGAAATTCGAAAACTGGGGATTATGTTCCCATCACTAGACACACTTATTCTGGCTAACAACAACCTAACAACCATTGAAGAGTCGGAAGATTCGCTAGCAAGGCTGTTCCCAAACTTGCGATCCATCAATTTGCACAAATCAGGTGAGAGCCTGGGAGCTGCATGCTCTTTGTTCTCGGTGTAGGTGACAGCAATTGACCAGAATTTTTCCTCTGGAGTCAGTGAAAAATGCTCACTCTGATGTCCTTTGAAAATTAGGCCTTGATGTGGTGGCTTACTGCAAGAACTCTAATCGCCTTTAAAACGATAACTTTTTTTTCCCTGTGTTTTCTGCACCGAGGAGGTGAGCCTGCTGATTGGTTTTCTGGCAGAATGGATTTCTAACTTGCTTTGTTAGTTTAAGCATCTGGAACATTGAGCTGAAAAGGATTACATTAAGCTTTTCTGCATTCACAGCAAAAGGAAGCAAAGACAATTGGTGTTGGTATCACTRTGTAATCACTAGGCTTGATTCTCCACATTTATTTAGTATTTTACCCCCTCTACTTGCGCTGTTATCCTGCATGCCAGATTTTGAGTCGGCTAAAAATGAATTAAGTGTGTTTTGCTTTGCCACTTTGTAGTGGCACTTCACAGGAATAAGTGGACTTCTTCAAGCAGCTTCAGTTGACCCTGCGCCATCGTGTATGTTCTTTGACCATGTTTGACCTTCCTTGATATATCTTATCTGTGTGTGTTTAAGCAAGTCATTTCTCTGGAACAGGTCTGCACAGCTGGGAAGACATTGACAAGCTAAATTCTTTTCCCAAGCTCGAGGAAGTCAAATTGCTAGGAATCCCCTTGCTGCAGTCCTACACCACTGAGGAGCGCAGGAAGCTGCTAATAGCCAGGTCTGTGGTTTGTTTCTACTGCTCATGGGCAGCATTAAATAAAAATGAACGGCTGGGAGGGGGTAATCACAGGAAGAGGCTGTTATGAGACTTTGGTGTTTTTCCTGTGTGGGACAGAAAGGAAGAAGTGGCAATGTTCAGCCTAAAATCTGTATTTTTCAGAGAATTTCTTGAGCCTCATATGTGTGTGTGTATGCAATCCATGTGTGTGCTCAAATGCCAGTGCTTTTTTAAAAGTCTTTTGGAGACACTTTGGGCATGGAACTTGCCCTCTTAAGAGAGAGAATGGAGGCTTAAACTACCTGCCATGACGCTCCTGATGACAGAGTCGCAGATTGTAGCTTTTGTCCATGCCTGCCTTGCCAGCACACCCTGACTGCGTTTCTGTTCTTGCTGACKGTGTTTCTCGGTGTCTACGAGCAGGTTGCCATCTATTGTGAAGCTTAATGGAAGCATTGTTGCCGATGGGGAGCGAGAGGACTCCGAACGATTCTTCATCCGATATTACATGGAGTTCCCAGAGGAGGAAGTCCCATTCAGGTATGAATTCGTTGTTCTGAAATGYAGAGCAGGCATGAAAGGGAAGCAAGGCAAAATGAAAGGTGCCCTGATGGATCATACATGCAAATTGGAGCTAGCTGCTCCTTAGAAAACATTTTTGCCTTCTTCCTGGCTTGTCTTCCTCATTCTGTTTTAGTGCATGTCATTCATATAGAAGTTGTTGTCCAGTGACTTGCTGAATCACTTCTGGGTCACATTCAACCTTCAAGTGTCCACGTCTAGTGCCATTTTGCAACATGACTGTTCGGTTAATGATCTTCTTTGCTYGCTGGCCTCCCTGGTGGCTAGTTCRTAATCCACCTTTGTTTGGGAGTCCTGCAAAGTCAGGACAGATCTTTCTGGTGCTGAGCCGAGACATCTAGTTCTCTTGACCACCTGACGTGCGGAATGTCGTGGTGTTAGGAAGCTGTCCCCTCACTTTTAAACTCACAGATCGGACATCTGATGGTTTTTCTTTGCCAGAAATCTATGCTCAGTGATCTGTTAATCTTAGTAAACTAATGATCTTTGACAGATGCTGTTCATTCAGTATCTTCTCTAAGCCAGCATCTACTTACTGCTTCCTAATGAGGATGGATCACTGAGCATCAAGSTAGTGCATTTACAGGTGTTTTGCACTAGGACAGTGCACTTGCCCTCACATGCTTTTCAAACAGTGAACATAATCTTTTCTTTACAGAAGAGTGTAAGAGAAGTGAGTGCGTTCAGGGACAAACTGTGGCAGAAAAGGTTAAGGGTATGGCCTGGTAGAGGTTACAGAGCTGGAAATTAGATTCTGGTCAGTGTTTCATTGGTCATTGGTGTTGCCTTCAGCTTAACTCAAAGGGCTTTTTGAAAGAGTTGTGTATTTGACCTGCCGATACAGTAAGTGCTTCAGAAGGCTGGAATGGAGAGTGATGTTGATACCAAGAGGTCCAGTGCTTGCAGTATTTGCTAATCAGAATCAGTTTGGAAGTGAATGCTACTAATATAGTTAGGAAAACAAGACAGCTGGTGATCCCTGTGTCTTTTGCAAGGGACAAGTCTTGGCTTGTAATTTTAGAAGCCCTTCCAGCAGAAAAAAAAATGAAACAAACATTGGAAGGGATAGCAACACAGCCTGGGAATGCAGAGCGGCACCATGCACAACCAAGCTGTGTTTCCAGGTATTCAGGCATACCTGAATATCTCAGGGTACCCCTATCATAAAGCTGGGCTCTGGAAAGAAGTACGTTGATGAACACGCTGTCTCTCTGTSCTGTTTCAGTACAAGAGATTTGCCTCCTCTGCTGATCCCGTAACCTTTAGACACTGTTACTGTCCTCCTCTTAATCAATGGGCTCTTTGTCTGAATCCTTTCATCCATGCAGCGTTTCCAGGAGACTTGAGCGGCTCCGAAAGGGGGTTATTCTGTTCTGGATGGGTTGTGTGCCACTTCAGAATATTTTCCAGTGAGGCTGCAGAGGGCTGAGAGGTGTTCTTAGTGCCGAGGGCCAGATTGCGTAATATTCTTATAAGAACTGAAATTTGATGTCCTTTGCAGAGTGATTTTTTCTTGTTTGTTGTTGAAACTTCCTCCGCTTTGCACCCAGGTCCAGTGCTGTCTCTCAGAAGGTGGTTTGCAATTAGAATCTAATCAGGGCAAATGCCCGTTGTGGCTGGGGGTACGGCATCTGCATTGCAGTGCTGCCTCAAGTGGAGGACTGAGACACGTTTGCGCAAGGAAGACTCACAAGTGCAAGCCCCCCCTCCCGACTGTAGATGCGTAGTGTGTGATAAACACACAGCACGCTGGCTGGTGTTAAACCACCCTGATTGTGTGGTAGCTCTTCACTGACTGCAGCTCGAAGGGGTAGAACAAGGAGTGAAACAGACAGCATAATATGTGTCCGGGTGATGTGGGCTAGAGAGCAGCGCTGCGCGTACAGTCCAGTACTGGCGGCCTCCCTGGGTGACGTCGTTGCTGCTGTGGGCTTTTAACGAGGCYGCTGTTCGTCTGCAGCACATCAGAGGCACTTTCGGCCAGGCTGGGTTCCCCAGCATCATTGCCTGCGGCAGCCGGTGTCCGTCAGGCTGTGAGGGCTGATTGCTGGTCTCCTGGCGCCTGTCACCAGGCTGTGACAGAGCCGTGTGAGCAGAGTGCCTTCATCCTTGCTGAGATGGGGCTGTCCGCTAGTTTACACTTCTGGCTTGTGCTTAGTGCACGAGGAGGGGCTGCAAAGGCTCTTCTGCCTTTCCTTGCCTTGAGAAAGATGGTGTTGCCTGACCCTGTACGTGCATACAGCTTGCCCTTGGGTGAGCTTAACACCTTCCCAGGACTGCTCATGTGTACTTGGACACTGCGCCTCGGAGAAGGCTCCTTAGGGAAACCCCCGTGTGCCGTGGCCCTCACCTCGCTCCCCACTGTCCTGCCGAAACGTTGCCGCCTGGAGCAGCGTCCCTGGGGCCGGCTGCGTTGTCAGATGCCGTCAGCACCTGAGGGCCGGTGGCGGCACCGGTCGCGTTCAGCTCGGAGCCGCGGYGGGAACAAAAGGAGCTTTCTGTGCGCTGCACACGGAGCGCCTCTGAAACGCTGCCTCCTCCCTGCAGCCCTTGAGCTGCCCTGCTCCATTGCACTSTGCTCTGCACTGACATTTTACCACTTTCCCAGCTGGGCCACATTGCTGCTGCCATTCCTGGTGGTGGCGAGATGTGCTGCCRGGGTGGGAGCCGTGCTAGAGCTACGCCAGTAAAATTCTCGTGTCCTTTCAGAAGAGGCCTTGCTCGGTGYGGGAAAAGCCTGCTGAATTGTGGACGAGAATTGTCTTGTGTGAGCAGAATAGACTAAGAAAACTCCCAGAMGTGTTTTGGGACTCCTTGGCAAATGGGTTCTTTCTTTGGTCGTTTCTGTGCGAGCTACTTGCCTGACAAGAGGAGGGTGCTGCAGCCTTTGAACTCTAGTGCAGCAATATTCTGTACTCAGGGGAGCTTCATCCTTCCTCCTCACCTTGAGGAAATTGTCAGTTAAGCCAGCAGATGTTTCCAGCAGAGCCATATGTGAGTCTTTCGCTAAAACAGAGGACAGGGATCACTCAGCACTCTCTGGGTTCTGGTGTCAGTCCTTGTCAAATAGTTCTGGGCACTCGGACTCCGCATSTACGTCTTGTAAACTGGCCCCTGTATTCTCCATCCGGATATTAATTTAAGCTTTGCAGTCTAGTAGCATTCTTGGATGATTGCTGCTGCAGAATGGTAGCATTTAAAAATAAATGGTGCCTTGTAAAGAATGCAGTGGCTGTATGAGGAGCTGTGATGCAACTCTGGACCTGTTCTGCTTTTCAGGTATCACGAGCTGGTAACAAAGTATGGGAAGCTGGAACCTTTGGCAGTAGTGGATCTCCGGCCACAGAGCAGCGCGAAAGTGGAAGTTCACTTCAAGGATAAGGTAGAAGAGATGTCGATCCGCCTTGATCAGACTGTGGCAGAATTAAAGAAGCAATTAAAAACTGTCGTGCAGCTGTCGACAAGCAACATGTTGCTCTTCTACCTGGACCACGAAGCTCCCTTCGGGCCCGAGGAGATGAAGTACAACTCACGAGCACTGCATTCTTACGGCATTCGGGATGGAGATAAACTTTATGTGGAGCCCAGAATGAAATAGCCTCTTTTGACCTTGTGTGTGCACACGTGTGTGCACGCCCCCCACACACCCACACACATGCATTAAGGAGTTTTTGCAGGGTTTTTATTTCAGCAGGTTGGTTGAGGTTTGGTTGTGTTTATAGCAGGTGATTTCTTAGCCCGGAGAGTGTGCCCTGGTCTCAGAACCATGCCCACCATCCAGTGCAGGTGACCTCGAGGTGGCARTTGACTTCAGTGCATGTGTTTCAGTGTGTCCAATACCTTGATGTTTTCATCGATGCTCCGGTATACTCGTGATTTGGCATGAATGGTCAGTTGTTCAAGCTAAAGAGTGCTAGGGCCCATAAGTTAGGGAGCTGTTTTTTGTGGGTTTCTTCTTTTTGATACAACAGAGCACCCTTTTTGCCTAGCTATCTGACTGTAGCTTTAGCCAGCTGAAGTACTTTTCTAGCTGGGTGCTGTCTCTCAACTTTTTGTTGCGCTTGAGTTCACTGGAAGGATGTTGGACAGTAATCGGCTTGAATCCGAGCTCAGGTATTTGGTGCGTCCTGCATCCTTAATTCCACTGGTTGGCCAGACTGAACCAGGTGGGAAAATGAGAGAGACCCTCTCAGAAGGAAGATTTCCGTTTGGAATTTGCAGTCTGTGTCTATGCTGTCCCACTCTGAGTGTTGATGGAAAGGCTCGATTTCTGTGTCCGTCCTGCAACACTGAAAGCCTGGAGGCCAAGGTATCTTGCCCATGTAAGTTAGGAGGGAGATTTTGGAAGGCAATGGATGGGCCTTGYGTTAGGTGGAGTTGAAGCTAAGAGCACAGGATTGTGCTGAAGCTCTGTTCCCACCTTGGCTACGGACCATCACCGCAGCACTGGAAAGATCCATTGTAAGCACTTAGCATTGAGACAGTGTGTACTGTGTCTCTCTCCTGGGAGAGAGTAAGCCTAAAGCTGATGTTTTTATGTATGTTTCTGTTGCACCAGAACTGAAATTTAGCACTTTTCCCAGCCCGTGAATGTGGGGTCCCTGCTTAGGGTATGAACTAGGAAAGTTCTGGCTCAGATCAGGTTATAGAAGGTCAGTTAATGAGCCACTCTTCTCACGTTTATTGTAAAGCAGTTTTTCCCCCTCTATATCAGCTTTCCCCTCATGCACCTTGTAGGCATTGTGTGCTGCTGCTTGAATTAGCCCCTTTTCTGCATCCGAGCAGATTCCCTTTACTCGTGCTATGAGACCCTCGTTCCTTTCTATCTCTTGTAAATCAGACAGCCGTTTCATTTTACTGTGTCCTGCCTGCTCCCCTGTCACCCTGACAAGCTGAAGACTTTTCAGATTCCTTGGTTATAAGCAACTGCATAAGAAGTTTGTCAAGCTGGGCAGCGAGGGCTCTAGTTACACGTGAACTTCTGACCTTAATTTTGAAGCGTTCTCAATCCCACTTGCACTTTCTTTCCCGTGATGCTTTTGTCCCCATCACTGAGCTCCTTTATATCCTCGGAGTTGTGTGTTTCTCTTCATATTTTACCTAGATTGCGGGGTGGGGTAGAATGGGAGGGTATGAAGTATTATCTCGTAATCTTCAGGTTCAGGATGTAGGATCCGTTCGGAGGAGGCTGGTTCGGCATCCAGGGTAGTGATGAAAATGGAAGGATATAAGATAAGTTAATCATTTGTGCCTCATCCCCCTGCCAAAAAATGTACATCTCGTGGCGTTGCTGAGATGAGCAATACAAAACAGAGCAAGACTTGCTGTTTGTGACAGAGAGTCCGCAGTACGGGGCTGTGGGACCCTGGTACCCATCATGCAGAAGCATGGGGAGATGGCAGCCGTGTAACATAAGATGATGCTTTTATAAGCTAGAGCTTTACTGAAGATGTATTTTCCATTTGGGTAGTGAAAGGCATTTGCTGCCTTATAGTGGAACTCTAAAGCCAACACTTATATATGATATATACATACGTACGCGTAGGAAAAGTTGTGTTTAATAAGATATTTTGTTATAAAACAAAGTTTTATGAAGATATGGTTGTTTAATATTAGAAGCCTATTTCTCCCCTTGACCTCCTGTTTAAGTACATTATCCATCAGTCGCTGGATTGTTACAGGTAAGYGACTGATGCAGGTACAAGGAAATACCTGATCTAATTCTATAGAGCAGTCATTACCTATGTGGGTATATTTATGGCACTGTAACCGGTATTAATGGGATGCTGTAATTATTGACCAACTTTTTCAGCACAATTAAATGTCTCAGTTCCCGAGAAGGATATAAACAAGGTCAATTAAAGAATTGAATGGGATTTCAGAGAAGAACCAAATATGTGCTTGTAAGTTTGTTTGCCTGCAGAAAGTTCCGCCTGTCTGCATAGAGAATGATGGTGTCACCACGCTGGCCGTGAGCTCYGTGTAAGTAATGGTGCTTTGCAGCAGATCTGGTGGGAGATTGAAAAGGGAAAAGGCAGACACCTTTGGGCATGCCAGGCTGGAGGCGCTGCAGAGCCGCTGCAGATTTGGCGTGAGCATCTAGACCAGAACCGCTGCTCTGTCCAGGTCTGCCAGATCGCGACACAAACGTTGTGGACTTGCCTCYTTGTGAGGGAAAGGGTGTCTGTGGCCAGCGGGGTAAAGCCGTCCACTTTCTATGCAGCCAGCAGAGCGTGCGTCTGGTGAAACCCCTAAATGCCGGGTGGTTTTGAGGAGGAAAAGACATGTTCCAGGCCCCAGGCGTGTGCCTTTGGCAGTGCCACAGACACGGCAGCATGTTCCKCATCGCGTCCCTTTTTGCATCTGAGAGCTTTTGGAAAGGGTCCGGCTTTTGTGCAATGTTACCCCTTTCTAAGGGACTGAGTCCTGGGGAGAGGGCCCCGGAAAAGGTGGTTGCTTGTGCAGAACATGGGTGGTGGGAACCTGGCAGGGCTCCAAGATGGCAGGAAACTTGGTTTAAATCTCTTCCGTGCCATAAGCATCTGCATCCTCGTTTTGCCAGAAGGTCCCTAGCTCTGTCGTGTTCTTCGGAGAAGGCAGAATAGACTTGCGAGCTTCTCCTGCTTTTGTGTCCTCCTCTCCGAGCGCGACTGCTGTCAAGAGCCGTGCTCTTGTTCGTGCTAGTTCATGCACAAAGTCTGCCGCGGGCAGTTTGCGCAGTGCAAAAAGCACCTGGTTCACAAGGAATTAGGTGACAGCTGTATACCAAAGCATCGCCCGCCTCTGCGTGGCACGATCCGATGCCGCGCCGCTCTGTGTTCGGGTGCRTTCCTGTTGAATATCCACGTTTCAACCAGATGGAGCAGCCGGATTGCTAACCGGCCCTGCTAGGAATATGTACAGTGTGGCAGGGTACGGCAGGAGAGTGCTTGCTCCCTTGGGTGCTTGCACGTGCTTTCCTGGGAGTTGCATGTGTGCGTCCTGCTGGTAGATGGTGCAGCCTGGGACACCCTGGCGGAGCTGTGCTCGGTCCTGCCCCTTGCCTCTCGCTTCACCCTCGCCTCCTCTGGTCTGCAGCCCTAAAAATGCAACCAGGCGCCGGCTCGGCCTCTGTCAGTTGCCAGTTTTGCTTGTAAATGAGATTCGGTTCTGTGCATGTACAGGTTGGAAATGCAAGCGATGTGCAGGAGCAGGAGAGGCCTGCTCCGATGCAGCAGGGCTGGGGCTCTGCCGTTCGGGCCTCCGTCTCCGTGGCTGCTTTTCCTTGGTTACTGGAAACTTCAAATATAATTTAAACATGAAGTTCTTTCTATTCTTGCACTCTATTAATTATGCATCCGTATGTAATTTTAAAGAAAAAGGAAAAATTGTAAGTCCATCTCTTTTTTATTCTGGTTTCTCTCATGGGGAATACGCTTCCCGCAATTTGCCTTTGGTTTGCTTGCAGACACAGCGGTAGAATTCAGGCCAATTAGGTAATCGGTTTGGATCAGTTCAATAAACTTATTTAAATTTTGCAAAAAAAAAAAAAGATTCCAGAGTTTTGTTTCCCTCCTCCTCACCCCCACGTTCATGCACACCTCTGGGAGAGTTAAAGCACCTTGTCTTGTCTCTCAGCGCTTGTTTTTCCTCAATCTGACACGTAAGGAATCATGGTGCTCGAGAAACCACATTGGTTTGCTCTGTTCCAGCACTGTGGGGTGGGAGCATCCCCTGCCAAAAGAAGGCAGCTTGGAAGACAAAGTTTTCCCAAGAGGCCGGTGAAGCCTCTTCAAACGTAATGTTCAGCTCCACRTGCCACGAGGGCCCGGGGTGTCCGTGCTCGGTGCTGCAGACAGGGAGTCGTGTGCGCATGGCCCTGTTTGTAGCTGCACTAATATCTGCAGGGCCGTACTGCTCGCTGCAGTGTCCCCTGAGCCTGCGTGCTGTCCCTCCAGCTGCCCGGTGTCCGGGTCCTGCCGCCGCCTCGCGGTGACGGAGGTAGAGTTCTCCCCGCTCCAAACTGCAGGCCGCACGTGCGGGCGCAGGCTCTAATATTCGAGGGAGTCACCGCTTAAAGTTCCCTGCAAGCTTGGCTAAAAATGCACGGCAGTCCTCTCAGAGGCTGGGAACTGCAACAGGCGTGAAACCCTCTCCAGAAGATGTGCGGAGAAGGTGCTCTAGTGAAAAAGTTTTTCTTGTTGTGCTGCTAAAAACAGAAGGTAAGTTGATTTTCAGCAACTAAAACAAGATTTTGGTGGAAATTTAAGTTCACTGAAGTTTCGTGGCACTGGCTTTGCACTGTGCTTTAAGCCCAGCACTGTTTAATGCTAATTCTGTAACACTATATTGATGCTTTTTTTTCCTTGCCTACACAAAGGAGGAAGGGGCTCAATTCTTCTGAGTTTTTTTTTTCCCTTCAGTGAAAAGTGATTCTGAGCAGAACAGCCTCAAACCCAGCTCCGACTAGCCGACATTTCCATCCAAATCTACCTGAAGGGTGAGCGTTTGGGGAAGAAAGAAGCTTCTCTATCTCTCCAYGCCAGAATCTGATCTTTAGATTGACCTGCTAGTTATCAATAGAGGCAAAAGTTGTGATTGCAACTCAACACTCCTGCAGCCCTAAGGCAAGCCTCAAGAAAACGGACTTTTCAATTGCAAGAGCAAGGGGACCRAGACATCGCTTTGGTCATCAGCAGTAATTGGCARAAGAGCATGGAAATGCATTCTCCATTGACATAATTTTCACCACSCTTGGTTTAAAATTTCAGACTTAATTTCTTCTCTAATCTACGAAACAGGTTGGTAATTTTTTTTCCCTCCATACTGGCAAAAATGTATTTTGGAGTGTGATACCTAAATAACATGTTCGCTGTTTGCTGTCATGTTTCCTGAGCAGTCCCTTTCTTGCTCTCATTCTCGAACCACTGTTTTCTCTTCTAGCCATCCTGTGCCTGCTCTCCACTAATGAAGCTGCAGGGACTTGGGTTTATAATCTGTATAAAAGTCTGTTGCCATGTTTTCATCTTTTCAGGATAAGGGATGTAGTGAAGTTCTTGCAGGGTGAAATGACTTTTTCTGAGCCCGGAGCAAATTAGCTGAAAGCTAATTTTGCCAGCGTAATTGTGACTGGCGCACGGCAAAGCACTGACCAGTGTGYAAGGTGCCTGTCACCCTGCTTTGTGCTTTCCAAGCTCCCGTTAATCGGACTTGAGCGTAAGTGATAGGGCACAGGGGACATAATGTTCCTCACCTAATTATRTTATATGCTGTGTTATATGCCTTGCTTATACACATGTGTATATTTAAAGTAGTTGGATCTGTCACTGTTCCTATATAGAAAGAGATCCAGAGAGCATAAAGAGATGCAGTATTTCGTGGCAGTTGTGCCCCCACAGCTGAAATGTGTGTTACATGTAAAGATTATTTGATATGGAGGCAGAAATGGAAAGGAAGGCTATAGGTAACGTGTAGATATAATTGGTGTCCAACGCTGATCCTGCAATTTTTATTCATGTGCATGCACACAAGGAGGGCATGATAGCTTCCTATTAGCTCTGCATGAGCCATGCCCCTGTGAAATGAACGGGAGCGAGGAAATCAAAGCAGGTATTTTAGCAATATTTCCTATTTGATTAATAATGAGTAACAAATTGTGTCAGACGTGAAAGGAATTGGAATGAGTGCAGGTTTTCTCCTTCATGTACCTAGCCTCATTTTTGCTTCTCTCTATRTCATTGACTTCTGTACAGCGAGGAAATTGCACAGCTGCATAAATGTTTGTGCTCTTTTCACACGAGTCACAAATGTTAAGCGCTGGTTGAATTACCCACCTGTGCAAAGGATTAGTTAAAGCAACATTTGAAGTTCGTAGTGATGTAAGTAACTTAGAAACAGCTTCACTTTTGGTGCAAGGCAAAGCTGTTTGTCTTGAAGTCGGGCAGAAGGACCCCCGTGCTGAGCAGATCATGCAGGGATTTGTTGTGAACTATTAGGAGAACTGAAGACCTACTGAGAAAAGGGCTGTTAGCACAAGCCGCGCTCGGCGTGAAGTTAGTCCCTCTTCTGTTGTGGAAGGGGCTTGCTTTGACCATACCTGCAGGGCAGGGTATTTTTATCACCAGAGCRCTCTCTTTATGCCACTTAATGGAGTCAGCATTTCAGGCCTGTTTTGTGGGTGAGGGCTCTCCGTCTCCTAAGTGTCCACACAGACTTCAGGCTGCGTTAGGACGTGGTTGCTGTAGGTGCCACCTGGGGTTTGCTGGAGGATGTGCTGTCCTGCCGACGTGATGTGTGTCCGGGCTGTGTCTTCCCTCCAGGATGAACGACCGGTTGTTGCTTCGGACCTGGGTGGCCCTCTCGGTGCTGATTGCCCGGCACGAAGGTTAGTGTCTCCGGCCTCGGCGTGCGGTACCGCTGCTCGTCCTCTGTGACGGGACGCTCTGGGGCAGTGCAGCGCCCAGGCACCGCACGGGTACCACGGGCCTGGACAAATCCACTCGTCCCCCGCATGGGAGCAAGCACAACGCCGGGGCGAGTCCAGCTTTTCCTTCGGGGTTGGAAGGCCTGCTGCTTTTAAGGGTGAATACAAAGCATGGGAATTTGTGTGACGTTATGGGCAAGCACAGGTGTCAGTCTGGGAGACTGATAGACCACGTCGCGGGAGACGGATCGCCAGCCTGCGCAAATGGGCCTCGCTTCATTGGAAGCGATGAAGCAGCGATAGTTTACATTAAATGAGGAGCTGGCGGGCTGCTTGGTGGAGCTGAAAACGCTGGCAGGACACAGGGGCTGCATAAGTTGTTGAGCTCTGTGAGCATTTACACCTGCAAGCATGTATATGGGCACACGAGGCAATGCAAGAGGTTGTGGTTGTCTTGATGCTTGCTGCTATAAAATAGGTCTCAGGGAGCCGAGAGCTTGGGAGCTCGGAGATCTTAAATCTGTGGCCAGCTACTGAGGACAGCTCTTCTAGAAACTGTGACTGTTTCTTTTCTTTGTAAAATGAGGCTGGCCGTTCCCCTGTGAGAAATGCCACCAGTGGTTAAAATTCCTTGTGGGCAGGGGCTGGCGAGCTGCTGGAGTGATGCATGCAAGGTTACAGCTGCATCATACTAGTAACGCTTAAGAAGCTAACGCTTAAGAAGTTCCTGAGCTCCACATCTGGAAAAGGAATTAGACCTATGTCTCATCTAAGCCCCAGTTAGACCTATGTCTAAGCCCCTGCTTCCAGCAGGGGACAGTCCCCAGAGCAGGGAGCTGCAAGACACCTTTTTGCCTCTTGTAAAGCTGCACTTGGAGCAAGTTCTCTTCAGTGAGAGGCCTCTGCAAGCCGCAGGTTAGGACCTGGAAAATAAAAGCAGGTCCTGAATTGAGCTAAACAGAGCCCGGATTGTTCTGAGCCCTGTTGCTCACGTCACCTTCAGCTGAGTATCGCGGGGACAATACGTTTCTGCTCTACATCAAAGAGGAGAGGAGGGGGGAGAGCACAGCCAAGTCCCCGCTTCCCTGGGGAGCTGTCGCACGGGTAGGAAGCCAGAGCGATGGGGAGGCAGGGGACAGGGATCTGGCACGGCCCGCCCTTGAAGGGGCCTGTCCCGGGGACATGAGCCTGTGCCTTGCAGCCCTCCAGCAAACCACAGGCTTCTATCGAGACACAGCAAAACCTTCTCCTAAAATATTTTTATTTGTTGTCAGTACCTTTTAGCAGAAAACCAAGTTTTGTCGGGAAATGTTGYAATGGTCACAATACCTTAAGCTGTAGCCCAGGAATGGGTGTCCCGGGTGGATGGGCAGGGCAGGCTCGTACCCAGGGCACAACAGAGCTGGTCTCCCTGCTGTGCAGGTGCAAGGCTGGAGGTCAGGGCTTTGGGACTGGCCCCCCAGGGGCCGGACTGGGCTGTATCCCAAGTCAGGACCAGTGCTGGCTTTGCCCTAAGGACTGTGCCTCTCCCTTCAGCTCACGCCATGGCGAATCTGTACCCGTTCTGGCAGAACGACACGAAAACGCCCAAAGTTGATGATGGAAGCTCTCCTGAGATTAAGCTCTCTGTCCCGTTCATCTTCTTTGGATCATCGTACAGAACCATTTATGTAAGTGGAGAAGCAGCTTTGCTGCAGACTTTCCTTTTATTGTTTTCCTTGCCATTAGCAGCTGCCTTTTAAACACGCTTTCCCTGTCGTCAAGAGTTGGAAGATTTATTAGTACCTACCTGACAAGTTCTTAGATTTCATGAACTGATAGGTTTTATGATTAAGAAAGTCAAAGGTATATTTAATGGGCTAATGTTCGTGGGGAAGGAATATAAAAGGCAATAAATTGTCTTTGTAGGTGATTAAATGGTGCAGCAAAGCTAGGGCCTTGACACAAGGAACATTATTCCTGTTAGATGACAAGAAACAAGAACCTGCAAAGACCCTCAAGAAAAAAAGAGCAGTCGTTTGGACTTTCATTTGCATGCCCCAAAATTGTGGAGACTGCTGTTTTTAAACAAGCTCACAGCAAAAGCTTGGTGAGGGGAAAGCCATCCCTCCCAGGCTGTACTAAAGAAGGTTTAGCACATAAAAACAGTGCATTAGACATCAGCAGGACCAAGTCCTGATCCCGAGCGTGTCTGTGTTTTGTGGGTGCTATCTCTGTGTGTAAAAGCAGCTGGAAGCAGCCCATAAACCTGCAAGCCCGGCTGTGGGAAGAGAGGCGAGGATGCAGTAGCTGAATCTCTGCCCTAGACGGTCTTGCCTTCTCGCAGACTGTCGTTATTAGAGCCAAGCTCTGTCAGGAGTTGCGCACCCTGCATGTTCTGCCCATCTGGCAGCCATGGGGCTGCTGCTAGGCCTTGCTCAAACCGAACTGCCTTCTCCCTGCAGGTCAACAACAACGGCGTCATCTCCTTCAATGTGCTAGTGAGCCAGTTTACCCCAGAGGCCTTCCCCCTCTCGGACGGCCGGGCCTTCCTCGCCCCGTTTTGGGCAGATGTGCACAATGGCATCCGAGGAGAGATCTACTACCGGGAGAGCACGGACCCCGAGCTGCTCAGGAGAGCCTCCAAAGACGTCCGCAAGTACTTCAAAGACATGTCCTCCTTCTCTGCCACCTGGATCTTCATTGCCACCTGGGAGGAAGTCACTTTCTACGGGGGGAGCAGCACGACTCCGGTAAGAGCAAAGGGTTGTGCTTCTTGACTGATGATGTTCCATGTCAAAGTCCGTGTCTACAAATGTATTTAGTGAAAGAGGAGCCCACAAATGACCAGGAGATTAATGAGTCAGGAGCCAGAAACATAGATTTTGCTTCCTGCCTCTACTATGGGTTGTGTTGAGGCCTGAGCGAGTCATTTCATCCGCCCGCTCCTCAGTTGCCTTTCTGGCAGATGAGCTCCATGTACCAGTCTGCTCCCGTGTAGCTCCTAAGAGCCTTGCTGTGTGCTGCAGGATCCTGAGGAGAGGCATCCTCTCTTTGGCTTTAGTATGCTGCACGTCAAAAGCAGGCTCTGATACTGGTTAGGAGTTTTGGCTCCATCATACTGGATAATTTCTGCCTTGCTACATGACCTTTGCTTTGCCTCTGTTTCTGCATTGATAAAACAGAGCTATTTTTTGCACAGGGCTACAGGGACCTTGGAAGAGCCAAGTTTTATTAATGGAACATTAGCTCAGGGGCTTCTCTATACATGGGAATGGGGAGATTGATCCTCCCTGTCGTGGCGTGAATCACTCAAAGTTCACACCACTAATCTCCAGTCACTTTCTGGAGCGTGATTCAGTTTAAAAGCAACTTATTGTGGCAGTAATGCCTGGGCGAGTCTGTTGGGGTGAGTCTGTTGCTCGAGACTAACCAGGATGCGATACAGGTCTGATTTTTGCACCCGTAGCTCAACTTCCAAGCTTTGAATCAAAGCTTAGCTGTTACTTTCTCCTTGCAGCATTGGGAAATGGGTTTTTCAGGATCAGTGTGCAAATTGTGAGTGCCAAGAGCTGGCGGTTTCTGTCTTGAGGAGCTGACTCTGATAAACAGTGCTGCTCTTTTCCATTTGTTAGAGAGGCTTGAGATTTAATGCATATTTTTTTCCAGTTCTGGCAGTGCTCACTGAAAAAAATACATATATATTTGCAGACAGCGAGTCTGCAATACAGAGATTCGTGTGTTGCCTGAAGAATTGCATTTGCAACACAATGCAATTTATTTTGTTATAGTGCAGCCTTCCCATTCAGTAGCCACCAAGGTGCCTGTTTGGCACGCGGAATAGCACGATGCAACTTAAGGAGGAAATTCTTCGCAATGCAGAAAAGCTGCAGACAATTCTTTAGCTCTATTTTGAATAGCAATTTTGTGAATTACGGGGATGAAGTCTTTCGCCTTTCTGTACAATGGTGGAAGTGAAGAGTTTAATTTTGTGTTGCCTTCTGGCAAAGCACATCCTTTTTTGCCTGAGACATGAGTTCACAGTTGAGTGGATTTATGTGAAATATTTGTGGCTGGAAATGCAGAGTCATTTCAAGTGAAAAGAAGAATGTGACCAGCAGATTTGGCAGGTCGCTATAGGGTCCGGTAGCTAAGCACAGCAGCATTTCCTTAGGTATAAGGCATGATAGACTTTGATGTGTGCTGCCCTTAACAGTGCTGTGGAATATGAGCACGGAGGGGAACCCGGTGAGATAACTTGGTGATGAGAAAAGCCAAGATTGGGTAACAGGAAGATAACAGGTTGTAGCAGTCCAAATCCTTCATCCCGTGAGCTTATTCTCATGCTGCCATCTATCGGTGTTAAATTGGATGAGGAATGTCCTTGTCCCTTCCCAGATGGAGGGCATGGTGTGGATGAGAGCAGCTGGAGGCACATCAGGAGGGAGAGCGTATTTCGGCTGCAAGGCTCCCGCCTCCTGGCCAGGCAAACGAGGGATGTGGAAGAAGGGCAGACAAACTACCCGGACAAGCAGTCTCATCTGGTGAATCTCTTTGTGTTCTCAACAGGTGAACACTTTCCAGGCTGTCCTCATCACAGATGGCGTGTCTTCCTTTGCCATATTTAACTACCATGAAATCAGCTGGACTACAGGGACAGCCAGCGGAGGGGATCCTCTCACAGGGCTTGGTGGTGTGATGGCCCAGGTGAGGCCTCTGCAGAATCACAGATCTCTGGCAACCGTCTAGTGCATCTTGCTTAATGAGGGCCAAAAAGAAATTCCTGAAAACGCTCTTTTCCCCTGCTCAGTGATTATTTTGGGGCTGGATGGGAGGGGAGAACAGAAATGCAGTGTTGTGTTCCTCTAGCAAGGCTGAGTGATAATTTGATCTCTGTCTCTTCTAGGCTGGATTCAATGGAGGAAATATCACCAATTTTTTCAGCCTCCCAGGCTCCAGAACCCCAGACATAGTTAATATTGAAGACACAACCAACGTTAATGTCCCTGGACGCTGGGCTTTCAAAATAGATGGCAGAGAAATAGACCCGGCTCATGGCTGCAGCCTAAGAGGTAACAGAGAAATGTCTTAGGCTCTTTAAAAATTTTGTAGTGCAGAGGAGCAAAATGTAACATGACTGTGGAGTTTAGTAGTGATATGTGTGACTGTTCTGGGCTGCTGCTCGATTTGTAKTTCCTTGTATGCCAAGGAAATCCAGGGTTACAAGCTCCCTTTTAGGTGCAAKCAGGGGGACCAAATTGTGTGACCAGGATTTAGGTCCTGTCTGTGTCTCTGGTTTGCTGCATGTGCCAAGCGAGGTCMCCCCCAGCTTCCCAGAGCCACAAATGCTAGCTGCATTTCCCCTCTCCAAAGCAGCAGGAACTGCAGCTTCTCCAAGTGGATGCCAGATAAATCCAGTGCCTCTGCCCCAATTACGGTGACTGGGCATGTGTCACCAACAGTGCAGAGCTGTAAGGAGGTTAAGTGCACGCAGTGGTAGCGAAGGGGCTTTGCTGCRTGGAGGTTATTGCATTACCAGGTGTCAGGCACAGCTGTGCGGAGGGTCTGCTTTGCTCTGGGAGCATTTCTAACGAGAGCGAATTGTCACTTGCTGCTGGGGACCGAGGTGCCACCGCTCTGAGGCACGTGGCTCCCTCACRGTCAGGTTTGTCACAGCTTGTCCCCACCACAAGAGGGGATGCAGCGTGAGGCGAGGACACCGCTTGATTGCCCAAATGGCCCCAGCTCGGACACTGATGTGGCAGCCGCTGCGAGCAGCTCTCCCTAAGAGGAGATATGGCACAAAGTAGCTCCCTTGGGCAGGGGGACCAGAAAAGGCAGGCGAGGTAGAGCATGCAGCATGCGAAGTGAAATCCGTGTGAAGSAAGGGTGTGAAAAGCAAGCATCTGGAGGGAAGGGAATCGCTCGTGGGCACTTGTCACCCTTAGGTCTGTGGGCTTCTCTCTGCCTCTCATGTCTCTGGCTAGAGAAACCCAAGACTCCTGTTGCAATTACAGCTAGCTCATCCTCTTGCTGTTTTTTTTTTTTTTTTTTTTTTTGTCATCTCTGGTGTATGACATGTTTTCTTATCTCTGGTGTTGACAGTTACTTATCAACAGCTCTTTAGTTTCAGAGTTAATGCGAACATCTTTAGAATGGAAACAAATTGGCTCCAGGCTGTTTACAGCAGGACTGATCTGTGACCTGCAAAGTTATGTGATGAGTTATTCCAGTTAGAGCAACAAAGTTGTAGGRCAGTGTAATTACAACGGCAGAGGTGGAAATGGCCTCTGAAGCGCACGTGCTTGCAGTCCAGTTCCCCTTTGACAAAAAAACATGAAGAGCTCTTATTTGCTGCAGAAACCACCTGGAACCAGGTAGCATGGGTCAAAAATGAAAGGAGTAGCCTAGCAGTTTCCTAACCTGCATGGTGCTGCACAAGCTGTGATTCATGAAAGCACTCGAAATATCTGCTGAACTTCCAGCACAGGGAGGACGCAATTTGACTCGAATGGCACTGAGTGTGTGCCTAAAACTAAGCCTGTGATTGTAGCATTTTGCTAAATGGCTCCTGCTGGGAGCCTGTGTAAAGTGAACTTGTGCTAAGCACTGAAGGAAGATGCTTAGTTGGTGGCCTTGACTGTAAGGCTGGCCCACCTCTCTGGGAGATGATGTGGCTCAGTTTGAGTGTCCTCTAAGCTCAGTGTCAGGTCCTCTGGTCAGAAAAGTAATGGATTTTTTTTTTTTTTACTTTCTCTTTTCAGGGCAATTTCTCCGTCAAGGAGAGATCTTCTGGGAGAACTCAAACTGCAGCACCAAGTGCCGCTGYCTGGACTTCAACAATGAGATCTTGTGCCAGGAGATGGCTTGCAGCCCCCTTGAAGCGTGTGAGCCGAAGATCAAGTTCTTCCAGTGCGTGCCCGTGGAGAGCAGCACCTGCGTGGTGTTCGGAGATCCCCACTACCACACGTTCGACGGCTTCCTCTTTCACTTCCAGGGTTCCTGCTCCTACCTCCTTGCCAGGCAGTGCTGGCCAGGGTCCAAGCTGCCCTACTTCAACGTGGAGGCCAAGAATGAGAACCGAGGCGGCTCCTCCGTCTCCTGGCTGAAGGATATCTTTGTGGAAACTTATTCACACAAGATCRTCCTCCCCAAGGGCAGCTTTGGGAAAGTGAAGGTAAGAGCCCTGCCAAAAGAGAAAAGGGCTCAGGACTGCTCCTCTGGGGCGCAAGCTGCCCTAGCTGTGGCCGAGCCACGGCGCTGGCCACGCTGCCTCCCGAGGACAGCCCTAAGGCCACCCTCTGGGTGCAGCTCCTGTCCGTGTCATAGCGCGAGGTCTCTGCTGTCTCACATGGTGCTTCAGTCTTCTTGCCTTCTTCCCACAGGTCGATGGCTTGGTGACGTCCTTACCCGTCTCCTTGGAACTAGGTGCAATCAAAGTCTACCAGAGCGGCCTGTCTACAGCCTTGGAGACTGATTTTGGCCTGTTAGTGACCTATGACGGACAGCACTATGCCTCCATCTCTGTCCCGGGCACGTACATCAATGCCACGTGTGGCCTCTGCGGGAATTACAACAAGGACCCCGAGGACGACACCCTTCGCTCCGACGGGCGATTAGCGGCATCCGTGCTGGACCTGGGCGAGAGCTGGCGCGTGTACCACCCCGATCGGAGGTGCTCCCCGGGCTGCTTGGATAACTGCAGCCTCTGCGACGCGGCCCTCGAGGCGCTCTATTTCACCGCCGAGTACTGCGGCTTCATCAACAAGAGCAGCGGGCCCCTGTGGGAGTGCGGCGCCGTCGTGGACCCCACCGCCTTCGTGCACAGCTGCGTCTACGACCTGTGCGGCTCGCACGGCAACGGCAGCGGCCTGTGCCAGGCCATCCAGGCGTACGCCCTGGTGTGCCAGGCCCTGGGCATCCCGGTGGGAGACTGGCGCGCCGCGACGGGATGCGGTAAGGCGCTGCGTGAGCTGCTGGAAGCCTTCCCATCGGGAGCAGGGCCTGCTGGAAGCTCCTGGCGGAGCAGGAGCAGGGTGTGAGATGAGGAGGGGAAGAAGGAACCAGTCAGTGCCTCCTGTCTGCAGTGTGAGGCGCTCACGGACAGGGAAGGGCAGCGAGAGTCATACATGGAGAAGGGAGCTCCACTTGGCTCCAGGGGCACTTGGCCACTGTAGAGACCGCAGAGGCGGGAGAGAGGGGACCTGGCTAATGTACCACTCGCCAGCCATGGCTTTGAAGCGGCTTCAGCCCATAAGCCACAGGCTGTCCTTGTGCTCCTGGGGCTAAATCACTGTGCTGGCTCAGTGCGACAGGGTGCTCTAGAGGAGCCTTTGGGGAGATGCACGAGGGAGAGCAGGAGAGAGATGCAAATCTTTAGGAAAGTGGGTGTGCAGGGTCGCTTTGCAGTGCTGATCACGTAGACCGGTGGGGCAGGGGTAGCTGGCCCTGAACTGCRCAGTCATTTTGTCCGTGTGTCGTTTCTGTCCCCTCTGTCAGCGGCGGCCGTGCAGTGCCCGGAGTTCAGCCACTACTCGGTGTGCACCAGCAGCTGCCCGGCCTCGTGCTCGGACCTCACGGCGCCGCTGTCCTGCGGCTCGCCCTGCACCGAGGGCTGCGAGTGCGACGAGGGCCACGTGCTGAGCGCGGAGCGCTGCGTGCCCGTGCGCGAGTGCGGCTGCGACGTCGSCGGCCGCTACTACGCGCTGGGCGAGTCCTTCTGGGCCGCCGCCGACTGCTCGGTGCAGTGCCGCTGCGAGGCCGGCGGCGAGGCCAGCTGCTTCAACACCACCTGCCAGGAGGGAGAGGTCTGCACTGTCGAGGAYGGCTACCAGGGCTGCTATCCCAAGCGGGAGACTGTGTGTCTCGTGGGGCAGAACCAGGTGCTGCAGACGTTTGACGGCGTGACGTTCCCCTACCCGCTGGAGCACTCCTACACGCTGCTGAAGACATGCCCGGAGAGGCTGGACTTCATCGAAGTGGACATCAGCCAGAAGAAGCCGGGCTCTGCTCCCGACGGGCCGCGCGCCCTGAGAATCCAGGCCGTCAGCCAGGAGGTGAAGATCGGAGGCACCAGCCCTGCAGAAATCAAGGTATGAGGGGGGAATGAGCTCATGCCGTGTCGCGGTGTCCTCTCTGGGGAAGCTTCTTCCCCATTGGAGCTTCCTCCTCCCTGGATGCTGTATCTCGGGCTCCCGGCTAAGCGCTGCGCWTGGTCTCTGAAGATCCCGTCTGTTCCATGCCACATCAGTGTGGACAGTGCTGCAGAGCAGCAAATCCTGACACCCCTATGTGGGAAAGGGCTGGATTTTAACAAGTATTTGTTCAGGCATGGGGATGGTGAGGCTGGCAACAGTGTCTGCCTGCAGACACTGTCTGCTCTGAGCAACTGCCAGGGCTGGGGGCATGCAGAAATAAATCTACAAGGTGTATACTGCAAACCCTGTGATTTTAATTAAAAGTGCAGCTGCCAGCAGAGCCAGTGGTTTTGCTGCTGTTGTAGTCAGCAAAATGGCTGGGGCAAAGAAGGAACATCCCTAACRGAATAGTTTTGTGRTCTTTGATTCCCAGGCCTACTAGGTTGCTCAAAGTTTCAGCCGCGCAATACAGCTCCAAGCACTGGTGCTTTCAGCTCAAAATGCTTTTTATTTTTTTGCAGGTGAATGGCTACGACGTGGAGCTGCCCTATTCCCACCCTTCTGGCCGCCTGGAAATCTACCGTAGCAGAAACGGCACCGTGGTGGAGTCGGAGGGACTCCTGAGCATCCAGTACTACGACTCGGGCCTCCTGGAGATGCGCCTCTCCACCGCCTACTTTAACTGCACCGGAGGCCTCTGCGGCTTCTTCAACGGCAACAGCAGCGACGAGTTCTGCCCCCCCAAAGGCAAGTGCACGGACAACCTGGAGCTCTTCCTGGAGAGCTGGACCACGTTCGACGAGATCTGCAACGGCGAGTGCGGCGACCTCCTCAAGGCCTGCGGCAATGACTCGGAGCTGCTCAAGCACTACAGGAGCCGCTCCAAATGCGGCATCATCAACGACCCCACCAACAGCTCCTTCCTGGAGTGCCACGGCGTGGTCAACGTCTCGGCCTACTACAGGACGTGCCTCTTCCGCCTGTGCCAGAGCGGAGGCAACCAGTCGGAGCTGTGCGACTCCGTCGCACGCTACGCCAGCGCCTGCAAGAATGCCGAGGTGGACGTCGGCCAGTGGAGGAGCTACAGCTTCTGCCGTGAGTCCGGGACATCTTGGGGAGCCTTTCGGAGGGCCTGSGGGCACACGGGGAGCTTGGCATCTTTTCCTCAGGGGCTTTCTAGTGTGCAGACAAAGGGATGTCAGAAGCTCACTAGACATCCTGCCTTTATGGCAGGGGTGGGCGTCCAAAATCACAGATATGAGGAGGAAAAGAAGTGCCTAACGACTAGACATGTGGAGCGACTTGCTTACGCTCATTTTATGATGATGGAAGCTGTGGCACTGAAAGATCTAGGGGACTGTAGTSTGACCTGTACCTTAAGAGTGCAATGTTTTGAGCCTGAAGGCAAGAAAGCGTCACTCTCTGTGCAAGAGATGTTATCTAAGAGATGCCTATGCCTGTAGAGACGGATTTCCCAATTAAGTAGTTTCATGGTGGCGTTTCAGGAGATATCAGGAGGTTTATGATGCCATGTAGGAGCGTTACAGAGCCGCAGATGGTTTCTAACAATAATGCAAGCCATCAGCAGAGGCTAATTTGAAGGAGGCATGTTTGTAGCGCTGTAAACTTGCCGTTGGTGTGAGAATTCAGAAGCAAATGTGAAAAAAACACAGTGCAGAGGCAGATAGCAGGTGCTAGAGGGGTCTCGGTCACGGAGATTTTAGGGAGGCATCGGTGAGGAGGTTGCTGGCCGGGCCTCCCCCCTTGCTCTCCTTCCCAAATGGGTCGATCCTCACCTTGCCCCCCGTTTGTCCATTCCTGCCCCCCTGCTGCCTCGAGGCCCGCAGGGCCRCTGACGCCAGCGCTGTGTGTGCTCGCCCCGCAGCTCTCACGTGCCCGGAGAACAGCCATTTCGAGGAGTGCATGACGTGCACGGAGACGTGCGAGACGCTGGCCACGGGCCCCGTGTGCGCGGACGCCTGCRCCGAGGGCTGCCAGTGCGACGACGGCTTCGCCCTGCAGGGCACGCGCTGCGTTCCCCGCAGCGAGTGCGGCTGCAGCTTCGAGGGGCGCCAGCTGGCCACCAACCAGAGCTTCTGGATGGACATCTCCTGCCACTTCCTCTGCTACTGCAACGGCTCCGACAACAGCGTCTACTGCGAGAGYGTGCCCTGCAAGGACGACGAGTACTGCCTGGAGGAGCACGGCCTCTACTACTGCCGCGTGCGCACGGACGCCTCCTGCATCGTTTCCGGCTACGGGCACTACCTCACTTTCGACGGCTTCTCCTTCGACTTCCAGAGCAGCTGCACCTTGGTCCTTTGCACCACCATCTCCCGGCCGAGGGTGGAGAGATCGGACACCTTCCCCGCGTTCACTGTCACCGCCAAGAACGAGGACCGGGACCCGTCCCTGGCCCTGTGGGTGAAACAAGTGGAAGTGGAGGTCTTCAATTACAACATAGTCATCCACCGTGCCTACAAATACACAGTGCTGGTGAGTGCTGGGGCAGAGGGGTCACCCTTCACTCGGGAAGGCGGCCCGGACACAGTTTGGGAGCAGAGGGATATTCCCGTCTGCGACATTGGTTTTACCCGGATCAGCCGCAGCTCCCCAAAGTCCTTGGGGTTTCTGTTCCCCAAGTCTTTATGGATTACGARCTGTCTGCATGGCAAGGGGAGTGGGGGCTGCACTTGGCTGTACCATGGGGCACAGCTTGCAGAGGAGGACTGGGGACTTTCTTGTGGCCGCTAGTCGGGCGCTGGCAGAGCCTGTCCTGCAGCAGCGGCAACAAACGGCCTGCGCTCGCGTCCCSTGGGACGCGCTGATGGCCTCTGCTCACCGGGCACTGCGTTTTCCTCCCCACAGGTCAACAACGAGCGTCTCTACCTGCCTCTGAAGCTGGGCCAGGGCAAGGTGAACATCTTTGCCTTCGGCTTCCACATTGTGGTCGAGACAGACTTTGGGCTGAAGGTGGTGTACGACTGGAAGACCTTCCTCTCCGTTACGGTGCCGCGCAGCTTCCAGAACCTGACCTACGGGCTCTGCGGCCGCTACAACGGCAACCCCGAGGACGACCTGGTGGCCTCCAGCGGCCTGGCCGCGGCCGGCGTCACCGACTTTGGCCAGAGCTGGGTCCGGCGGGACACGTTCTGCCAGGTGGGCTGCGGCGACCGCTGCCCCGCGTGCGGGAAGGTGGAAGGCTTCTGGAAACCCCAGCAGCTATGCAGCCTCATCCCCAGCCAAAGCGGCGTCTTCGCAAAGTGCCACAGCAAGATCAACCCCGGCTTCTTCTACAAGAACTGCCTCTTCGACACGTGCATCGACGGCGGAGCCATGCAAACGGCCTGCAGCTGGCTGCAGAACTATGCCAGCACGTGCCAGACCCAGGGAATTGCCATCACTGGCTGGAGGAACTTCACCTCATGCTGTAAGCACTTCTGGGCTGCCTTCTCGCCCATCTTCCCTAGACATGTCTCCTGGGCTCTCTGTTTAGGGGCAAAACCCTGAGGCAGAGCCAGGTCTGTGGGTTCAGCACTGCCAAAGGATGGGGTCCGAACGCTGACGTGTCGGAGCCTGAAAGGCTGCGGGAGGTGCACAGGGCTCTGGGGAGGTGCACGCATGTGCACCTGGGGGGCTGGAACCACCCTGTRAGCCTTTCTCATATCTTGGCAAAGATAACAATCCAAACTGATGCCTGGCAGCAAGAAATGAAACATGCCAGTGGCTGCCAAGCCACTTAGGGAGGTTGTTTCTGTCTGCTGAGCTAATCCATGTCTTCCCGCTGTCTCCCCTCCTTGCCTCGCAGCCGTCAGCTGTCCCCCCAACAGCCACTACGAGAGCTGCGTGTCCCTGTGCCAGCCCCGATGCGCCGCCATCCGTCTGAAAAGCGACTGCAGCCATTACTGCGTGGAGGGCTGCCAGTGCGACCCGGGCTACGTCCTCAACGGCAAGAGCTGCATCCTTCCCCACAACTGCGGCTGCTACTCGGACGGCAAATACTACGAGGTGCGTCAGCCCCGTCCCTTCCTTGTGCCCGCTGGCATGGTGCAGCCTGAGCAGGGAACTCGGCCAGTGTGCTGGCTCTGTGCCAGGGRTAGAGAGTACCCCAGGGGTCTGCAATGTTTGCCCCGAACCAAGCGCTGTGAGGCAGCCTGCACAAGGGAGCGGGGGCACTAGCAGGCGTTGTGCAGCAGAGCTAGCCTGGAGGCTGGTCGCTGTGTTGCCCACGTGAAAGCTGCTCAGGTGGCAGCTGAAGGCCCAGCAGAGGTTTCGAGTCCCCAAGCGGTTTGACGTAAGGCCAAATGTGTGTCTGTACACACCTGGGCCCAGTCACGGGGAGGCTAGTTGGACCTGCGAGCGTCTCACGAGGGCTGCCAGGGAGATACACCCTGCACAGGATGCTGCTGAGAAGGGTGGCCACCACATCTGTGGGCGTTATTTTCCTGTTGATGATGTTATGTGCACTGTTTTGTTGGCCGGCCAAAGAAACCAGTTAGGTTATTATTATTTGGTGTACTTACCCCAGTTTTCTAGTATGGGGACCTAACTTGATCTGGATTTGGCCAGCAGGGCACAGAGAGGTAGTCCAGGAGCTAATCAAAATGCTGCCCTTTGTGTGCATGCCAGAGGTGAGGGTGGWTCCCGTGGGACTGGAAACTTGCCGTTTCTTCGCTGTGGCAGAGTAGCAGGGATTAAGGGCAAATTTACGTGCCGTTGCCTTGTCCTTTGCTCGCATCTCTGCTCCCCCACTGCCCGCTCTGCCTTTTGATGTGGCTGAGCAGAGGCAAAGTGCATAGGAGAGGATGTACAGCATAGAAAGGGAGCCCGGCGCACACCCTCAGGTCCCCGCACACCCTGAAATGGGTGAGACGTCCCCCACCGCACGGGCACCGTCAGATGGGGCCCTGAGCGGGCTGTCTCCCTGCCGCTGCCTTCCAGCCCAAGCAGCTGTTCTGGAACAGCGACTGCACGCGCCGCTGCCGCTGCTTCCGGCGCAACCTCATCCAGTGCGACCCGCGGCACTGCAAGTCSGACGAGGAGTGCGCCCTGCGCAACGGCGTCCGCGGCTGCTTCAGCACGCGGAGCTCCTTCTGCCTGGCCGCGGGCGGCGGCGTCTTCCGCACCTTCGACGGGGCCTTCCTCCGCTTCCCGGCCAACTGCGCCTTCGTCCTCTCCACCATCTGCCAGAAGCTGCCCGACTTCTCCTTCCAGCTCATCATCAACTTTGACAAGTGGTCCTCGCCCAACCTCACCATCATCTCCCCCGTGTATTTCTACATCAACGAGGAGCAGATCCTTATCAGCGACAGGAACACTGTCAAGGTAAGGTCTTGTCCAGAGCCTCTGCCCTTCCAGAGCAGGACTGAGCACTCAGGGAGATCAGCTCCCTGCACAGTGGGGAATGAGCCCACGRCCTGGCTTTTTGCTCAGCCTCCACTCGGCCAAAGGGGCTGCCCACAGAGTTGTGGTTTTCTCCCATCTGGGCCATGGGGAGGGGTTAGCACTGATGTTTTCAAGCGACTTCTGCATGCTTTTGGAGGCAGAAGTTAGGGCAGAGATGTCAGCTTTGCATCCTTTCCCAAACCAGGTGAACGGCAGCCAGGTGAGCGTCCCCTTCGTCACCGGGCTTTCCACCAAGATCTACAGCTCGGAGGGCTTCCTGGTCATCGACTCGAGCCCCGACATCGAGATCCGCTACAATGGCTTTAACGTCATCAAAATCACCATCGGGGAGCGGCTGCAGAACAAGGTGTGCGGCCTTTGTGGCAACTTCAACGGTGACCGGACTGACGACTATGTCACCCTGCGGGGAAAGCCTGTGGTCAGCAGCGTGGTGCTGGCGCAGAGCTGGAAAACCAACGGCATGCAGAAGAGGTGAGCTCTTGGGCGGCCCTCTCCCTGCGTGCTCGGCACGGGCAGGAGCAGAGGGGTTCGTTGCGAGCAGGAGCGTGCGATCGGGCGCATCGCAAGCCCTGTGCTGTGTGCCACACCCACAGCTGTAAYGAGCTGCAGTACTCTCAGTACGCCGCGACCTGCGACAACGTCCAGATCCAGATGCTGCAAAGCGACAGCTACTGCCTGAAGCTGACGGACATGAAAGGCTTCTTCCAGCCCTGCTACGGCCTGCTGGACCCCCTGCCTTTCTACGAGTCCTGCTTTCTGGACGGTTGCTACAATCACAAGAAGATCCAGCTCTGTGGCTCCCTCGCTGCCTACGGAGAGGCCTGCCGCACTTTCGGCATCCTCGGTACCGAGTGGATTGAGAAGGAAAATTGCTGTAAGTGAGCTGGGGGTGCCTAGCAGCACAGGTTGCATTTAAGGGAGGTTTTCTCTAAAGTCAGGCTCACCTGGGGTGGAGAGGGACAGTCCTCGTGGCTCAGGCAAGTTGCCGATGGCACGCACACGTGTCCCCGCTCCGGTCCTAGGATGAAGGTGCCATTTCTTGTGCCTCTTTTCCTCTTTAGCAGGAGTGGTGGAAGACCCGTGCGTGGGCGCCGACTGTCCCAACCGCAGCTGCGAGCTGGACAACGGAGGGGAGCTGTGTGGCTGCATCGAGCCTCCGCCCTACGGAAACAGTGAGTCCTCTCCCCGAGCGGTGCAGCCCTGCTCGGTGCCGGGGCAGAGCAGCGTGGGCTTTTGGAGGCAGTCTGACAGTAGAGGCTGGGGGTGCTGGCTGTCCGGATAGCCTCTCGCTGTGCTTATTTGATTGGGAGTCCTCAGCAGCAGCCAAGGCAAGCTGGGGTCTTTCCTGTTTCTGTTGGGGTGCAAGCCTTTGCTGTAATTTGGCAAGGCACAGTGATTTGATTGCTGGGCAGAGCTGCAGCCGAAGCTGCCGCGGTCTCGCTGTGCTCGGAGCGCAGACTCACTTGTGCAGTAGGTTTGCGGTGCCCTGGCAGCTCTGACCCGATGTATAGCAAGGTAGCAGATAACTGGGCTCCTGCAGAGCTAAACGCTTGTGCAGGTGTTAGGTGGTGTACGTCACAGCACTGACCTCTGTGCAGTACCCCACAGAAACGAGTGCCTGCAGGGTTTGAGAGCCCGAGTGGGTGCAGCAGCCTAATGCTTCGGACGTAGGCAGTGTGATGGGGCTGTGCTGCAGGGACAAGGGGCCAGTGGCGTGAGCACCACCTCTGTCTGGGCGCTCAAGATTCAGGGTGCTGTTAATGCATAGTGCAGATTTAGGAGGTGGGACCACCATGCTGTCCCGCAGGAGCAGCTGATTGTGGCACCTCTAAGGAGGGCGGGTGGGCAGGCTGGGCCGGCAGCACTTTTTGCAGAGGTTCTCCTGTGTCATTTCACCCTTCTCTAGACACCCACGACATCATTGACGCGGAGGTGACCTGCAAAGCTGCCCAGATGGAAGTGTCGATCTCGAAGTGCAAGCTCTTCCAGCTGGGCTTTGAGCGAGAGGGCGTGCGTGTCAACGACCGCCACTGCCCTGGCATCGAGGGCGAAGATTTCATTTCCTTCCAGATCAACAACACCAAGGGGAACTGCGGCAACGTGGTGCAGGTGCAGCGGCGTGGGGGGAGTGGGGGGCAGCAGCTCACTGCCAAGGATGGGGTTGGGGCAGCTTGGCGTGACTGGATGCACGGATGAGATGCGTTTCAGGGACACGTGGCGAGTCGCCAGTTCAGTGACCCGTGGCTCTTTGCACAGCCATTCTGGCAAGAGCTGGCAGTGTCTCAGGGGTGGCCGAGCCCACTGCTCGGAGCTGGTTTCAGGGCTGAGGGGCAAGTTACAAGGGGGAAGGGAGACAGGAGAGCTCACGCGGCACCGTTTGCCTCCTCTGCAGTCCAATGGCACGCACATCGTGTACAAGAACACGGTGTGGATCGAAAGCGCCAACAACACAGGCAACATCATCACTCGGGACCGCACTATCAACGTAGAGTTTTCCTGTGCCTATGAGCTGGATATAAAAATCTCTCTGGATTCTGTCGTGAGGCCGATGCTGAGGTAAGCACGGAGGTGAATTGCCCATCCCAGCCTTCCTCTAAGGGGTGGAGGGACAGCACRGGCCTGTGAGGTGTTACCTTCTCTGAGCATGTTTTCTTTTCATTGCCAGCGTGATTAACCTGACGGTCCCGACCCAGGAAGGCAGCTTCACGACCAAGATGGCRCTGTATAAGAACTCGTCCTATAAGCACCCGTATCGCCAGGGCGAGGTCGTGCTGACCACCCGGGACGTRCTCTACGTGGGGGTGTTTGTCGTCGGAGCGGACTCGACCCACTTGATCCTGACGCTGAACAAGTGCTACGCGACGCCCTCGCGGGACAGCAACGACAAGCTGCGCTACTTCATCATCGAGGGAGGGTGAGCTACCGCCGAGACACTCTGTGGCTTCTGGCTTTTCCTTTTTCTTGCGGTTAGGAGCGTTTGCGAGGGAAATTAGAGAAAGTGGGCGAGGAAYGGCAGAAGGGGGGCTGTCATGCCATCATCACGACACAAGGTAGGCAAGGGACAAGGAGTCGAGGGCTGGCATGTCGCCGACTGTGCTGTGTAGGGAAGAGACAGGCATGGTGTTCATTCCTAGCGGCGGAAAGTCAAGCGTTTCTGGACAAAGAGAGCTCGCCAAGTTCCCAGCATCCCCGAAGTGACCTGCAGAAAGCTTCCTATATTGCTAAAGGCACAGGGGAAATGAACTGTTGCTAGTGAGTGTCAGCGCAAGCAAGCCAACAGTGTCACAGGGAGGCAGAGCTACATAGGCAGGTGGCACTGCCGCCACCCTATAGCAATATGCTGCAATGAAGTGCTGCCACGGTCGTGTGGATGAGGTCGCTTTATTGGCATCACGCTGGGAAGCAGGAGAGGAGAGTTAGAGGGATGGGGGGGCGACAGAGGTGCTCGAGATGAGATGGGAGAGCACGAGCCATTTGTGCAGGTGCCAAAACATGAAGGACAACACCATTGGCATTGAGGAGAACGGGGTGTCCCTGACTTGTCGCTTCCATGTCACCGTCTTCAAGTTCATCGGGGATTACGATGAGGTTCACCTCCACTGCGCTGTCTCGCTCTGCGACTCAGAGAAATACTCCTGCAAAATAGTAAGTCTGCCAAATGCTGAACCTCTCTTGAGCCTTTCTGTGCAGGGGAGAGATGTCTCTTAAGAAAATAATCTTGCAAAAGAGCCAGTTTCCCAAGCGCTCCTTGGCGCACGGGGCAGGGGGGTTGCCGGCCCCAGGGGAAAGTGCCCGAGCCTGCCCCTGGTGTGCAGGAGACGTAGCCTTGTGCGGGGGYGGAAGGACTCCCCTTTTCTCACAGCGACAGGAGGGGGCCTTGACCACGGCCCCGTCACGTATGTGGCCTGAGGCCAGGCCCAGAAGTTGGGGAGCTAGCGGGAAGGCATGGGGATAGGCTGGAGGGGCGCAGGGCGAGTGCGCACAGGGGCTGCTGGTGACTCCGTCTGACTTCTGTTCCCACCTAGAACTGCCCTCAGAATAGCCGCATGGCCAGGGATTTCACCAAGGAGCCCAAGGAGCAGATCCTGTCGGTGGGGCCGATCCGTCGGAAGCGTAAGTGTGCGCGCTCCRCAGCCAGAGCCAGCGTTAGTCCAGCGTGGCACTGCCGAAGCGCTCCCGCCGGGCTGGCGTCGGAGCACCGTCCCTTTGCGGYCCTTTGTCACCTGGAGCCGGTGCCCTTCCTGTGCAGGCAGCTCCCGGCTTGCTCGGGAGCGGCCTTGGCACAAGGGCTGCCTGTGTGCGCGCACGTGTGCCAGCCGSGTGAGTGCTGGTGCGGCATCTGCCTCGCCCAGCGATGTTGTTAGGAGCAGCAGCGTGGGAGACGGCAGGCGCCGTCAAGGGGCAGCGGCTGCGCGTCACTTTGAGGAGAGGCCCAATAGTGCCTAGGACATCGAGGGGCTCCTGGTGCACGAGTCCTCGCACACTCAYSTGCCATCCCTGCCCCRTGTTACTAGAGAGGGAGGACTGGCYGGGCGACAGGAGGGCCTCAGAGGGTCCTGCACCACAGCCAGGGGAGGGGGTGTCCCAAGGCTCCCAAGGGCTGCCCAGCATCTCCAGGAAGGACACGGGGCTAAGGCGTGTTTGCCAAGGACATGCCTGCCTTGTTTGCACAGGGTCCGACTGGTGTGAAGACAACGGAGGCTGTGAACAGATCTGCACGAGCAGGGCAGACGGGCCCCTGTGCAGCTGTGTCACAGGGACGCTGCAAGGGGACGGCAAGAGCTGCAGAGGCGAGTGCTGCGAAAGGGACGCGTGGGGAGGGCTGCGGTGGCACCTCCTGGTCTGAAACTCGTATGCTGGGAAAGCCATAAGGGCTTTGGAGGCCGGTGGCGGGTGCAGTGCTCAAGAGCGGCAAAGCTCAGGCGGTTGTTGTTGCTCTCTCTGCAGCTTCCAGCTCTTCAGGGCAACCCCAAGCCTGGCTCCCTGTGCTCGCAGCCACCCAGCTGCTGCTGTGGCCCTCTCTGTATAAATGGGACTTGACCTCATAAGGGATGTGCGGCTCTGCTGCCCAGACCGGTACTGTTGTTTCGTAAGTCTGAGTATCTGTAGGGTAGGAGCAAGAGCCCCGAAGCAGTAAACCAACCTCTGACTCGCACCGCTGCCGGCAAGGGGAAAGCAGGTGGCCAGGAGTCAATGGGAGGAGCAGCAGGATGTGGGATGGGAATGGCGCAAAAAGTGTCTGAAATGTTGGAGAGGRGACGGCAGGGTGCCGTGTGATGGTTTTTGGAGGGATGCTGGACTTTGCTGATTTTCTTGTGTAGTTTTTTCCCCAGGTTGTCTCTCATGATGGCCTCTATAGTCTGATGGTGTTTATGTGGGGTGGTAGGGCTCTCTGCCCGGGATGTCGGAGACGTCCAAGTTCCAGCGGGCATCAGGGTCCAGATGCTCTCTTTGCCCGCACTGTGGTGACTCAGGTAGTGTCAGTGTCTTTTGAGCGAGCGGAATCATCCAGAGGTGCGTGTCCCGGGGCAAGGTCTCCATGCCTGTGTGTGGGATCAGGTCAGATATCTGTTGACACTTAGGAACCACGGCAGAGGGTCCATAATGTACCTGACCACAGGCCATGTCCCCTCCTGTTAACACGGGAGGCACATGTCTAAACTCCTGAAGCAAGGAGCCCTTCCTTCTAAAACTGTGCTAAGCGGTGCCTCGTCCCAGGGATGAGTGCCCGTCCCTCCACAGGAAGAAGTGCGGAGCGGAGCGGAGGGAAGCCCTGCTGTCACTGAGGGACAGGAGCCCCTGCGGTGTCCTCAGCAGGGTCGGCCATGGGGAGAGCAGGTCCTGTTTTGGTGATGTCGGCGGGAGAGTCGGGAGTTGGCTTGGTGCATCTGTAGGCTTGGGAGGGGGCGGTTCTTTTGCTGACATGTTTTGTGTTTGTATTATGTGACTTGGCTGAGTGAGAATAAAATGTGTTGTAATCCTTCCTAAACGGTGTGTCGTGTGTGATGGTGTTAATGCTGGGCCAGGCACTTGGCGTGAGGAGGGGGCGCGAGCCGCGAGGAGCCGGGCGTCACGGGCCGACGTGGGCGACGGTGTCCACGGCTCCGAGACCTCGGGCTTTGCTTGTGGGGGGGTGGGAGAGGGAGGCAGTCATCCCCTCCCCTTGGGTTGCTGTGGGCACATACAATGGGACAGAGACTTGAGGGTTTTCCCTGTGTGCAGCCTATTAATGCTCTCTTTTTCCTTCCTTCTTCCGGCCCCTGGCAACCCCTGCGGTGGAGAATCGGAGGAGCTCATCGCATCCCAGGAGAACTGCATCTGTGAAGGATTCACCCAGTCCGTATGAGGAGTCGTGACCTCGGACAGTCAGAAGGAGGCAAGCCAGCGTTCGGCTCCCTGCAGGGACAACAGCGTGGGATGTGCAGGTCAGTGACAGTCCTATTCTTTGATCCTTTGGAGTGTGAAGAAGCTGTGAAGTATTTAATGGCTTTTGTGTTTGCGCTCTCGACTCAGGGCTTGTCTTTGTAGGGGCCTGAGTTACTGTGAGGGAGTCTCCCTCAGCTTGGTGGGCAGGCTCAGGGCTAGATGGCCTCACTGGGGCAGAGAGGCTCGTGAGCGCAGATGGCACGAGGCGCGCTCGGGAGAGCCTGTGCGGGACAGGACCCGGGTGCACATGTCTCTGTGCTTGCTGGTAGGTGTGTGACAGTGAGGGCTGTGTGGCTACCAGGGAGGAGCAGAACTTTGGCATTTTAGTCAGGTGCAGGAAGGAGCTCTGAAGAAGGGCCTAGCCAGATTTCCAGGCTTGGAGCAGGGGCTGGCCTCGGTTGTGGGAGCACAACCTGTGTCCCCACTACTTSTGCAGGGAGGCCAAAAGCAGAGCGAGCAGGAGTCATGGATGCTTAGAGATGCTGGGTGGTGGCCCCTGGGAAGGGGACATGTTTTGGGGTGGGCGCAGGGGGCGAGTTGGTGTCCTGTGCTGCCCAGTATTTGGTCCGGCAGGAACTTGACCACGGAGCTGGTCTCTGTGGCGAGAGGGCAGCCAGGTGGCCCCTCTGTGAGGAGTGCTCTGCATGTGTGGCCCAGGGCAGCAGGCTGTGTGTGCGSGAGTGGAGCCCGCGTGGCACGTCTGTCTGGGCGTGAGGTGGCCTGCCTTGTCCCCAGGGAGACGCACGTGTCTGGTGCACCCAAGGGAGGCCCAAGCTGTGAGAGGGTGTCTGCTGGCTAGGCTGCTTGTGTTGTGCGTGGATGGGTCGGAGGGTGCACGGGCGTGAGGCTGTCACCTGCTCTCTGAGGTGCAGGGCTAGTCTTTGCAGGGATGTGGCRTGGGAGCAGATCTGGCTCCCAGTGCGCTAGTGCCAGGACCAGGAAGTGTGGCAGGTTTAGCTTGAACCCTCTGGTGGTTTGAAAGGTTGTTGGTTTTGTTTGAAGTGTTGCTGGGTGTCGATTTGAAACGATGCTGTTTGTTAGTGTGGAAGGTTGCTGGTTTAGTTTGAAATAKTATTGTTGGTTTGAAACATTGTTCTTTGTTAGGATGGTTGCTGGTTTAGTTTAAAATGTTGTTGGTTTAGTTTGAAACAGTGCTGTTTGGTTTGGAAGGTTGTTGACTTAGCTGGAAATATAATTGTCATTTAGAGATGTTGCTGGTCTGATTTGAAATGTTGCTGTTTTTTGGTTTGAAATGTTGCAGGTGCAGTTAGTTTCGCATGCTGTTGTTTGAAATATTGCTGTTTGGTGTGGAAGGTTGCTGGTTTGGTTTGAAATATTATTGTTGGTTTGAAACATTGCTGTTAGGAAGGTTGCTGGTGTAGTTTAAAATGTTGGTTGGTTTAGTTTACTTTACTTTAGCTTGAAAACCATTTAAAATGTTGCTAGYTTGGTTTGAAATGTTGTTCCTGTTAGTTTGAAACAATGCTGTTTGTTAGCGTGGAAGGTTGCTGGCTTAGTTTGAAATATTGTTGGTTTGAAACATTGCTGGTCTAGTTTGAAATGTTGCTGTTTGTTGGTTTGAAAACTTGTTGTTTGAGACATTGCTGGTTTAGTTAGACATAGTGTTGGTTTGACACATTGCCGTTTGTTAGGATGGCTGCTGGTGGAGTTTGAAATGTTGTTGGCCTAGCTGGACATACTATTGTTGTTTAGAGATGTTGCTGGTCTGATTTGAAATGTTGCTGTTTGTTGGTTTGGTTTGGTTTGAAATGTTGCAGGCATAGTTAGTTTGACATAGGGCCGTTTGAAACATTGCTGTTCGATTGTTGGTAGAGAAGGTTGCTGGTTTAGTTTGCAATGTTATTGTTGGTTTAGTTTGAAAAGCTGTTGTTTTTGAACAGTGCTGTTAGTTAGTTAGTTAGTTAGTTAGTTAGGAAGGTTGCTGCTTTAGTTTGGAACGTTGTTGTGATTCTGAAATGTTGGTTTTGTCCAAAACAGGTTGTGAAGAAGGAACTTGTCCCCTTGCCTCATGCAGAAAGCGGACACGTGTCAGTGGGACCGAAGGATCGACGCGACCAGTGACAGGAAGCAGTCAAGCAGGCAGCGTGCCTGGGGAAATAACATCGATCTAGGCGGCCTGGTCTCTATTATTATGTTTGGTGCGGTGGTGAAGGGTGTGGGTTGCACTCGTGTCTATGTCTCTTTGAAAAAGAGGCCTGTCAATAAAGGATGGCTTTGTGCTGCAAAGGTATGGTTATTTTGCACGTGTTTGTTTTTGAGCGCGTGGGATGTCTAGCGTACTCTAGTCCAGTCAGGCTAAGCAGTTAGTTAGAGCAGTGTGCAGCTCAGCAGCTCCCGAGTGCTGTACTGCACAGTGTGTCTGGGTGAACGTGTGCAGTTTTGCAGGACAGGGGAATCAGTCATAGGAAGACTCTCAGGGGGCTGGGCTTGTGTCCAGAGGAAAAGATGACAGGACTCACGTTAGGTGTTTGGACAGAGAGGGGTGGTTAGTCAGTTACATTGGTATTTAGGTGGGTGCGCAAGTAGCTATTGACAGAGGTCAGTGGAAAGGTGGAGGAGAAGATGGGGAGTGGACCGGTGGATGGATGCAGTCAGGGCCTGGGCAGCCGGGTGCAGACTTGTATGGTGCTTGGTGTACCAGACATAGTGGGGCACTTAGTTATTTTTYCTTAGTTACTCAGTAGGCCAGTGGACTTAGCTGTGAGGGTGGGGTGAATCCCCCTAATGAGGTACTTAGAATAGAGAGCTGGGTGGGGACTCRGGTGGTGCTGGGAGTACCAGGTGCTTTGGGTATCAGGGCAGCCTTGTTCATTGGTTCCCTTCCTCATTCTCCCAACAAGCTTTAGGTGCTTCGATGGAGCCAGCCAATGGGCCCCCGGGCCGGCCCCCCGGCTTTCCCATAAAGCCGGGAGCCGGCAAGCGACCACAGGAGCGTAGCGACCACGGGGTGTATGCGACAGGGCACTTAGCAAGGCACTTCGCAAGGACGAGCAGGGCCAGGGCCCAGCACTCTGCCCGGAGAAGCAGGTAAGTCCCCCAAGGCCCGGGGGGGGTCCTGGGCAGGCTAAGTCCTCCGCGAAGGACTTAGCCTGCCCAGAGGAGCCCCGGGGGAAGGCGGCCCTGGCCTCCCCGACGTCCAGGGGGGGTCCTGGGCAGGCTAAGTCCTCCTCCCCTGGAAGAGGAGGAGGAGGACTTAGCCTGCCCAGAGGAGCCCTGGCCTCCCCGACGTCCAGGGGGGGGTCCTGGGCTAGCCTCGCTGCCTGGGCCCCCGGGGGACTTCCMGRRSYMCTTSSWKCCMWKGGMWSSAAGKRSYYCKGGAAGTCCCCCGGGGGCCCAGGCAGCGAGGCTAGCCCAGGACCCCCCCCTGGACGTCGGGGAGGCCAGGGCTCCTCTGGGCAGGCTAAGTCCTCCTCCTCCTCTTCCAGGGGAGGAGGACTTAGCCTGCCCAGGACCCCCCCTGGACGTCGGGGAGGCCAGGGCCGCCTTCCCCCGGGGCTCCTCTGGGCAGGCTAAGTCCTTCGCGGAGGACTTAGCCTGCCCAGGACCCCCCCCGGGCCTTGGGGGACTTACCTGCTTCTCCGGGCAGAGTGCTGGGCCCTGGCCCTGCTCGTCCTTGCGAAGTGCCTTGCTAAGTGCCCTGTCGCATACACCCCGTGGTCGCTACGCTCCTGTGGTCGCTTGCCGGCTCCCGGCTTTATGGGAAAGCCGGGGGGCCGGCCCGGGGGCCCATTGGCCCAAGGGCTGCAGAACCTCCCCCTGGAGAGCTCCTCAGCTGCGGCTTGACATCGTCGGAGAGCCAACCTGTAATTGAAGCCCTAACCCTACTCACCTGCCAACGCACCACTTAGTCTCTGGGAGCAAAGGAGGGAGGGTGGGCAGACATCCACCAACCACCTGTCTGAGTTGTCTTCTCCTCCAGTCCAGCTCCAARACCTGTAAAACTAAGACGCCCTCAATCACCAAAAGGCGCACGGTCCATAGACAAACACACCCACAGCTAGCCACCAATCTGGGCTGCAGAGCTGAAAGGCGGTCCGCTCAAGATGGACGCTCGTTCTTCCCCACGTCTAACAATGTACCCACTGCCTGGCTTTCCTCCTCCGGAAGAACACGTGTCCGGAGTGCTGCCCAACACGGTCTGAAACAGGCGCCTTAGTACCAGTACAATGGCCACCTCCAAATCCACTTGTCCAGGAGCTGTCCGCGTGATGGGGCCGGTCCCGTGCCTGTCCAAATTCTCCTACCTGTCCGATGCAGCCATCCTCTTGCATGCTGTCCAGGATTCCTCAAGGGGTTTCCCACCTGGAAAACACAGACCACACACTTAACTATTTATTTTATTTATATAATAAATAAAGTATTTAAAATACAGAATCACTTTATTACATAGAAAACATAAAGTATTCACATAAACATAATAAATAAAGTATTTGCACAAAGTATTTAAATAATATACACAACCACTTTATTACATAGAACCCACTTAAACATATGCAAAACTGCTTATTTACACCCCAAAACCGCTTAGTTTCTTTACCAGGTGGGGAGTTTGCTCACTTATTTAAATTCATCCACTTATTAAAACACAGAGATCACTCACTCCGTTATTTCGACACAGAAACTGCGCTGCTGTCTGAACACAGGGACGAAACGCTTATTTAACTGTATRGATGGTTCTACACGAACACAGGAATCACTCCCTTCTTATTAGTAAACTKCAGAGATCCATGCCTGGGCGCAGAAATTGCTTATTAAAATCAAGAGACACATCACCTATTAAAATACRGAGATCAATCGCCTCTGAATTTAAACTCACAGCTGAAGTGCTCATTAAAATGTACAGACCGCCTACTTGTATATAAATCCAGGAATCATCCCTTTTCATTAAAATGCAGGGATCCATCGCTCCTTACTAAGTGCAGGGACGGCTCGCTTCTTATTTGAACATATAGACCAATCACTTCTTACTAGTTTAAACACAGGAATCTATTACTTCTTGTTTAAACACTTATATCAATGACTACCTAATTGCAACACAGACATCGCTCACTCATTAAAACAGAAGGATCAGTCGCTTGCTTACTTAGTATTAAAATGCAGAGATCCCTCATTAACTTAACACAGAAATCACGCTCTCCCTTACTTAAACAAACACAGCTATCGGTCACTTCTTAAATGTAAATTTGGAGATCGCTCACTCATTTAAATGCATAGACAGTTCTTTTCCTATATGAACACAGGGATCGCTACCTTATAACTAAAACACAGAGATTCCTCAGTTATATAAATGCAGAAATAGCCCACTGACTTCTTTGAACACTGGGATCCATCACTTACTGGCTTGTTACTTAAACGCAGGAAGGCACAAATCTCTCTCTCTCTCTCCCCCTCTCTATCTATCAATCGCTCACTTACTTGAACACAACTATCAATGGCTTGATACTCAGTTGAACACGGCGCTCACACAGTTCCTTAAACACTGAGATCCATTACTGATCTAAACACAGAGATCTTGCACTTATTAAATGCTGGGATCTTAAACATGGAGATCCCATTTAAAAGTGGAGATCACTCACATTTAAATGCAAATATCAGTCACTTCCTAATTGAAATCCTGAAATGAATCGCTCGCTTTTATCTAAACACGGAGATTGCTCACTGATCTAAATGCATAGACAGTTCTCTTATAAACACAGTGATCATCCCTTATGATTAAAATGCATCCCTTATGATTAAAATGCACAGATGCCTCATTTGCTCACTGCAGCGATCGCTCACTCATTTAAGCTCAGGGATCTGTGGGTTACTAAAACGCAGCGAGGCTCACAGAGTTACCTAAACACTGCTATCGCTCACTTCCTATTTTAACCGCCAGGTTCACTCACTCGTGTACGTAAATGCAGGGATCGCTCTCTTCATATTAAACACAGCGATCCCTCAACCGTATCAACACAGAAACTGCTCGCTCCTTTATTTAAACGCAGGGATCCACCGTTCATTTTCTAAGGGCAGGTACCGCTCCCTTCCTTATTTAGGCACCAACACTAATGGCTTCCTCCTTCGAGCAGAGGGGTAATTCACTCCAGGCTTTAAACGCGGGCATCGATCGCTTCTGGAAACTCCTCCTAATCGCTCACTCCTCACAGWACAATGCAGAGATCCCTCAATTATTTAACACAGAGACAGCTCAGGGCCTTAATAAAACATTGGGATTCATCGCTCACTTATTAGTAAAATGCAGAGGTCACTTCTTACTAAAACACACAGAGAGCTCAGTTACGTAAACACAGATATCGATCCCTTACTAGATCAAACGCAGTGATCACTCGCTCAATTCCAWAAACACAAAGCTCCGTTACTTCTTTAAAGGAGATCATTCCTATAAATGCAGAGATCGCTCACTCACTCACTTACCTAAACACTTATATGACTTCCTATCGTACAGGCAGAGATCGCTCACTCGCACGTGACAAAGCGGGGAATGTTCCGCTTAGGCAAACACGGGCGCCACTAACTAACTCCTTTGTTAKTAAATGCAGAGACCCCTCTCTCAGTTAGATACAAGAATCACTCACTCGCTAGTTTAAATGCTGACATCGCTCGCTCCATGCTTTAAACACCGAGATCTGTCATCTAAACGCTTACATCGATCCCTTATTTAACCACCTCTATTGCTAACTTGCTAAGTTAAATGCACAGATCACTTAAGTAAAGGCAGACGTCGCTCGCTGCTCCGATTCCGGGACCGCTCGCTGACTTATTTAAACACAGATGTCGATCGCTTCCTATTTTAAACGCGGAGATCGCTCGCTCAGTGCTTTAAACGCTGGGATCTGTCATGGAAACGCTTACATCGATCCCTTATTTACACACCTCTGTCAGTATCTTGCTAATTTAAACGCAGAGATCGCTTATTTAAAAGCAGAATCTTGCTAATTTAAACGCAGAGATCGCTTATTTAAAAGCAGACATCACGCGCTACCACGATTCCAGGATCCTTCACTGACAGTTAAGCACAGATATGGATCACGTTCTCATTTAAATACATAAATGATTCTCCTGTGTGAACACCGGAATCACCCCCTTACCATTAATATGCAGAGATCCCTCAATCACCTAAATGCAGAAAACTCTCACTCACTCTCTTCCTTGAGCACAGGCATCCTCCAGATGCTAAAGCAAGGGAGCCCTCGCTGCCTACTAAAACACAGGGATCGCTCGGCGATTAAAACGCAGGGAACGCTCACTTACTTAAACGCTTCGATCCGTCACTTCCCAATTTCTAGGTGAAGATCATTCACTTACAAAATGGCAGGGATCACTCCATTATTTAAACACGGGGATGGATCCCTTTCTATTTTAAACGCAGAGATCACCCAATCTCCCGCTTAAATGCATAGCTGCTGCTTTCTACAAGCCAGGGATCGCTCCCTTATTAGCAGGCACAAAGAACTGACATGCATTTAAGCACAGAAACCGCTTGCTCCCTTCTGTAAACACACGGATCCATCGCTCACTCATTACAACACAGGGACCGCTCACTAATTTAAACACTGACGTCAATTGCTTTCTAATTGAAGCAAGGGGATCGCTTACTTCCTAATTTTGACACAGGGACAGCTCGCTCAATGCTTTAAACATCGGGATCCATCATTTAAACGCTTCTCCCGATCACTTATTACGATGCTTACACCAATAACGTGTTGACTTAAACGCAGAGGTCACTTCTCTAAAAGTGGACACCACGCACTACTACAATTCCGGGACTGCTCCCTGACACTTAAGCACAGATCTGGACCCTATTTTACACACGGAGGTCACTGAGTTTCTTGCTCGAGTGCACGGATGCTCCGGCTCGATGAATACGGGCAGCACCCCCTTATTCCAGACCGCAGAGACGCCGCTGTGTTCATCGCACCAGCGGCTCCCTGACTCACTCGCACACGGACACCCGTCACTTGTCGCCAGGGGGCAGGGAGTCACTCGCACACCGACACCGAGCCCTAACCTCAACGCGGCCCCGGGCCACGCCCCCAGCGGCCGCCCGGGCCACGCCCCCAGCGGCCGCCCGGGCCACCGACGTCACCCGCGCGCGGTGGCGCGAGCCCGCCCGCCGCTGACGTCACGTGGCGCTACCGGGCGCGCCCCGCCCACCAGCCGCGCTCGGGCCGCCGCGGGCAGGTACGGGGCGCGCGCCGGGGGGGGGGTCACCCTGGCAACGCGACTGTTGGGGTGGCGGGGGGGGGGTGTCACCCCGGCAACGCTTGGAGTGGGGTCGCGTCACCCTGGCAACGCTACCGTTGGGGTGGCGAGGGGGGTGCGTCACCCCGGCAACGCTCAGGGGCTTGGGGAGCGGGTAGCACTGTGTCACCCGTGYGACACTGCAAGTGACACCGCACCAGTGGCAGTGGCCACACACCCTTCGTGGGGTGTCCCCAGGACCCCTGTCAGCCTCCATCCTAGAGGGGTCTCTAGCCTCACCCCTGGCACGCGCACGCTGCCCTCCACAACAAGGTGACAGCGCAGGTGTCAGCCACTGCCGCGACGCGGGGCACGCTGACGGGAGCAAGGCCGGCAAGGGGACCGCTCCCCTGGAGCGCAGGAGCCCCTTCCCTGCACATTCCCACCCGTAAAGTCCAAGGACAGCATGCACACCCCCCAGGAGAACCGTATGGGAACACCCTGCCATACGCACAGATGCCTAGTGTGTCGCAACGGAGAGGTCCACCCCCGGTGCCACCCCGTCAGCCTGCCTCCTCCTGGATCAACATCCATCTCCCTGACCACKCTCAGACCCTCCTGGCACATCGCTTGTTCACCAAGCGTCCCCGTCAGGGCRCCGAGTGTGCTCGGGTGACGGGGACACCCTCCAAAACTCAGCCGCGAGCGCTCCCGGCTGCCGCCGGGCACAGCTTCTCCCTTCCCGCACCCATCGCCCGTCCTGTCCTCCATCCTGCAGGAGCCATCATGGACCTGGTGCTGAACGCCGCCGACTACCACCTCCTCACGCCCTACGTGTACCCCAGCACGTGGCCGGAGCACGAGCCCTTCCGGCAGCTCCTCAGCCTCTTCGTCATCACCAACCTCGGGGCGCTCGCCCTCTACTTGCTCTTCGGCACGCTCAGCTACTACTTCATCTTCGACCACGAGCTCAAGAAGCACCCGCAGTTCCTCGAGGTGAGCGCGCTGCGACACCAGCCTGCGAGCGCCCTCGGCCACGCAGCCTTGCTAGAAATGGGGGTGCTTCTGCACGCGACGCGGCCGGGGGGTGCTCTGCCGATAGGGGAGGGACACGCGGCTCCCTTGTCCCGTCCCCGCTGCTACGAGCGCGAGCAGGACGAGCCCCTCGCTCCGCTCACGCACGGCCACCTCGCAGCCCGCGCGGCGCATCAAGGTCTGCACAGAGCAGCTCCCCGGCAGCGCCGCCGGGTGCTCGCAGGCCCCTTCCTTTCGTTTTGGAGTTGCCGTTTCCCTCCCTAAGCAGCCAACACATTGCGAAAGGACCTCATTCCGAGGCTGCCTCRTGCACGCACACCCCTTGTTGGCACCGCGTGCCCACGCTGGCCGAGGCCCCGGGGGAAGAGCGCCCACGCCGGCAGCGCCTGCGCCACGTGCGGCACGACGCGCGGGGCCGGGGCCGCGCCTGCACGCACGGCCCCTGTGCCGCTGCCGGCCCTCACGGCCACGCTTGCCCTCAGAACCAGGTGCAGCGCGAGATCACCTATGCCGTGCAGTCCCTGCCGTGGATCAGCGTGCCCACCGTGGCCCTCTTCTTCGCGGAGGTCAGGGGGTACAGCAAGCTCTACGACAACATCGAGGACTCCCCGTACGGTAAGGAGTGTCCCCACGGCCCTGGCTGTGTCGCCAGCTTTGTGCCCTGCATCCGCACGCACCAACTTTGCGCCCTTCCTCACTGCCTCTCTCCCACCTTCTCCCTGTGAGCTCATGGCATCTCCCTCAGCTCCCCACGCAGCTGGCGTTCGGCTGCCAAGGGCCAGGCCACGCTCCGTACAGGCCCCGAGGAGTCCACCTGCCTGCTAACTGACCATGACRGTGCTCAGGAACGAGCATGTTCCAAGCTAATCCCTGGCTGACACRATAAGCGCGAGGACACCGCTGTCTGGGTGACAGCGACAGGCTGGTTTGTCCAAATGCTGCCCTGCCAACTCCTGCGCTAACTCCCGCAATTCCCATCGTATTTCCTTGCCTTTCCTGCCTGGCCTGTACACACACCTCCAAGAAAACCCAGAGCCACACTAAGGAGAAGGAGTCTGCCTTTTTTTGTGAGCACAGTCTTTTCCTGGGACCTCTACATTACAGGCCTATGAGCTCCGCTATCCTTGGTTTGTCCTTCCTGGCCTGAACTCTGTGTCCCTGAAATGACATTCCGCTAACGTGCATTTCTCYACAGGGTGGTCGGGAGTTATTCTCAGCATGCTGTCATTCCTCTTTTTCACCGACATGGGCATTTACTGGATACATCGATTCCTTCACCACAGACTGTTCTACAAGGTAGGATACGTTCCTGCACGCTCCACACCAGCGCTGTCCCTGCTACCTGAGCTCAGGAGAAGCTGCTCATCTGCGGGGAGTGACTGTGGCAGCGCACGGTCACCTGGGCCAAACAGTTATCAGGTTTTGGCCTCGGGCCTCATCAAACASGGAGACGTAGCCGTCCCCGGGGCAGCACGGGCCTTTGCGGCCCTCCTCCAAGGYTGCCCAGTTGGTGACAGCCTCTCATTAGTCACAACACCTCAGATGCAACCTCTGCACGTACCCTGTCCCCTGGCTGCCACCTCAGGTGCTCAGGCTGCCGCGTGTCCCCGAAGCTGCTGTCCCTAAAGCTGTGGAGCAGGTTCCCTCCCGCCGCGCTGCGGTCAGGCCCGGCAGGTCTGAGCTCTTCCTAGCCACAAGGACGTGCCGCTAACATTCCTTTCCATGCCAGGCCTGTGCTTTAGCTTTCCCTTCTCATACTGCCATCTGCACTGTCATCCTTAGTGTGACCCTGACCGTTGCCTCGGTGGCCCTTTAAAGGTGGCAGCCCCTGCCAGTGCCACAGTTATCACACTGGAGGAGAAAGAGCATTCCCCAAAGCCTGTCTATTTTTGTAAAGCCTGTTGGGGTGAGGAACAATCTGCTGCCTTTCCCTGCAGCAAAAGGGATCTCCCTCTAGATCCTGAAACAGGAAGAATGGGGCAGAAACGTCCCTGGGCTGGACAGCCAGGCTGGGACAGCTAATGGGACTTGGGCGATTGACTCTGCTTTCTTCACGCACAGCGTTTCCACAAGCCCCATCACCTCTGGAAGATTGCGACGCCCTTCGCCAGTCACGCTTTCCACCCCGTCGACGGCTTCATGCAGAGCCTCCCCTACCACGTCTACCCCTTCCTCTTCCCTCTGCACAAAGTGACTTATTTGGGACTCTACATCTTCGTCAACGTCTGGACCATCTCCATTCACGACGGTGATTACCGCGTCCCCAAGATCTTGAGGCACATCATCAACGGCTCTGCCCACCACACCGACCACCACCTCTACTTCGACTACAACTACGGTCAGTATTTCACGCTCTGGGATAAAATCGGCGGCTCCTACAAAAGCCCAACCTCCTTCGAGGGCAAGGGCCCGCACGACTACTTGCGCAAGCTCCGAGAGAAGGAGGCAAACGGAGGGAACGGTTGCGAGCCTCGGACAGTGCCTAACGGCGACTGCGAAAAAAGCAAATAATTCTCCATGGAATCATCCTTTACAGAGTGCCAGACCTTGTCTCGTTCTTCCTTTTGCCAAGAGCCAATTCCCTGTACAAAAAGCTGTCTCACTATCGCTCTGGGAACGCAACGATTATGGGTGCCTGAATCCGCTCGGCGGSCTGGGGCCGATGCGCCTAGAGACTGAGAAACACTCTCATCCTGGCCGTTGGCCGGGATCGAGAGAGAACCGGAGCCTCCACGGACAAACTCGCCGCGATTCCCGACAGCTGCCGTGCTCCACGGCACCTTCCCCGCACACGGACCAAACCTCGTGGCGACGCAGACCCCGTCCTGACCGTCCCCGGCACAGTCGGCCACCGCGCACCGCGACGACGGGTCTCGCAGCYGGCCTCACGCGGCGCCCCAGCACCCGGGCACGGCGTGGGGAYGTTACACCTGACAGAGGGTGCGTGCTGGCGCGGTTCCCCACATCTGTGTGCGTGCATCCTGGCACTGCCACCGCTATGTCCCGCTACAAAAACAGCTTTCTGTGCTGCAGCCCCCCAGCAGCACTTGCACAACGGCGACAGGAAACGCGGGCGCCCTGCCCGCTCCCTTCGGATTACTGCCCTCATCCGCTTCCGAAAATCCAGGCACCTCTCTGACTGCTACCTGGCTACAACAGTGCGGGGTTCCCTTGCGACTCGAGCAAACTGCACAAGTGAAGAAATTTCCTGCTGCTTTGTACAATTTTGTAGGATGCCTATGAAAGTATTCTAAGAGCGCAACACTTGCTGCAGTTTCTGCCTATCTGTACTGCACAACASCATAGCATCTTGTCAAGGACAGCCTCAGAAACTGCTCAGTTTTTATGACCATACAGAACAGCCTGCAATCTGGATACGTGCTTTTCCTCAAGTGTGACATGATTTCACGAAGCACACGCGGAGCACCTACCTTACGGAGACTGCGTGGCTCCTCCCAATGTCCTCGGTGGAGCGATGGTTTCTCCTTTRGGCTTTGTGCCGCTTCTCTATGCTGAAAGAAGGCTCCTAGTCACAAGCTGGTGCAGACCGTGTCTCCAGGAGACTCCTGCATGGTTCCGACGGTGGGTGCCATTCATCAGGAAGAAGGAAACCTGTTGGAAAAATGCAGGTTTTGAGTCACAGTGGTAGTTTTCTGTGGAGGGACATATATTTGCCCAGAGTCCACTATGAGGGTGGTGAGACAGGTATCAGGAGGTTAAAGATTGCTCTACGGTTTGTGGCTGGTTTTTCCCCTTAACATCCAACCTGCTCATTCCTGATTGATTTTGAAACCTGATAATGTTGCATTTTACTCTTGCTCATATTCAATAAATTTGACAACTTTGATGAGAACCTGTGCCTCCTCTGTAATTCCCAAAAACGTCTGACGACCACGGGCATTTCCTCTTCCTACCCCACAGCAGCCCCTTATGTCCTTATCTCATTCCCATCCCTGCTGCACCTCTCCCCGGATCGCAGGCCTCCCAGGCCACCCGCCCTGTGGGAATCTTGCTGCTCTACGTGTGGCCGGCGAGACCTTCATCTCTTCACCGAGAGGGGGAGGTCTTGGGGCACTGGCGCTTAGGCTTTGCTGGCTAATGTTTTACTTGCATGCYGCCTGAGAGATACACAGAGAACCTGCTGGCTACACACGCATGTTCACAAACAAACACATGTGGGGAGTCTGCTTAGGGAGACGGTGCTGCACCAAGACCTCATCCCCTCAAGCGCTTGTCCCTTCTCCCTCCAAAGCCRGCTCTGGGAGGCCGTTAAAAGATAGCCGGGGACTGCAGAAAGGGCCGTCTCTGCACGCCCCGAGCAAGTCTCCTTTGGCTGCTGGGGTGCTGCTGCAGCCCAAGGAGGGACGGACACAGATGACCCCTGTATCCAGGCCTGGCAGCAAAGGAAAAGCCRGGCAGAAGATGCTCTCGCAAGCGAGAGCGCCACGTCTGCTTCCCATTACCCTGCGACAATCCGATGACATCCCTGCCTAGCAGGCCCCGTGCAGCTTGGCACCGTCGTGGCCTCCGCGGCACCGTGCTCGCTGCGCACCACCAGCTTCCCGGGGAAAACATGGCTTTCTGCAGAACATCCTGCTCCACCAACATCCTCCCGGACAGCCTGAGCAACCGGCCACCCCTCTCCTGCCCGGAGAGCYGGGATCCGGGGGCTCCCTCCATGAGGCGGCTGCAGGGATGGAGCAGGTAACCGCACCGGCGCCCCAGAGCACGGGATTTGGCTGAGCCGGGGGCTTAGGGAGCCGGGCTCCGGGAATTACATGTCACAGATTTSCAATGCGCTGCTATGCCTGGATCACAGGCATCAGCTCCCTGCCTCGCCTCTACCCAGAGAACCGCTCCTGCCTGTACAGGCAGCACCAGCACGCCCCCGGTCCCTGCCAGCACCAGGAGCGTCACAGCAAACATTTTGGGGAAATGCTCCATTTCCTGCCATGCGTTATGCACATCAGCTATTACACGTCACTGACACATCCCATATGTACAGGCATGCAAACAAACATACCCCAGGTACGTCCGTTTTCCACCCTGCATCCATTAGCATCCTACCACGCTGCTGCTCACTGTTCCCTATCACATTGTCTCTCACCTATCACATCTGCACAACCGCCTGTCTCCCTCCAGAGGCCACAGCTGCTAATAACAGTAATTACAACAGTAATTGGCTTTGCAGTCCAACGCTGCTTCTGTTGCAGCCACACGTGAGAGCGCTGGCCTTTGGCTGGGCCCRATGAGGGGCCGCTGCCTGCAATACTACAGCACCAGATACGAATATTGCACATAGCAAATAATCCTGGCCAAAAAGAGCTAGAGCTGTGTTTCTGGGAAGGAAAGAGGGGGATGCTGTGGATGTTCCTCCCTACAAGTCACAGAGATGAAGCGACGCAAATTGGGTCACCCGAGCAGCCGTTCGCCCCRGCACTGGCACCCACCTCCCTTACATCCCGGGAGAGCCCCTTGCTTGGGATGTCCCCGCAAGCCAAGGGTGTCRTGTTGGGCCTCCCAGGAGATGCCGCCCATGGCCAGGTCTCCAAGAACCCGGCTGCTGCTGTAGCCACAAGATGGAGGTGTTGCTTTAGCAGGCACCGCCGCCAGGGCCGCGGAGCAGGGCCTCCGCAAGGGGACCTCCTCTTGCCGCTCCGTGCCACCCTATGGCGCCCGAGCTCTGGGGACGCGTCCCCGCTCGGGCTGCGCACGCTGCCGTTCCGTGCACGGCGGGGATTTAATAGCACATCCCGCGCCCTTCCTTCAGAGGGAAATGTTATAGCCCGTTGGCGCGTAGCGCGCGCCGGTGCCGCTGGGTATTTGTCGAGCGAGAGCACAAGCGAGCACGGGGGAGGCAAGGAGAGCGGAGCGAGCTGCTGAGGCCTGCGAGGCGGCCCGCACGCGGGCACGCGCTGCCCCCACGCACCGACCCGCTGCAGGTGGTCACCCCAGAGCGCCCTTCAGCCGCCTTATATCCCGAGGGACACCGCGTCCCAAACAGAAGGCTCCCCCCGCATGCATGAACAGTGCCCGCCAGCCTTTTGGCCTTTAAAAACCCACCATATACCTGTGCACACACACACATGTATATGTATACATCCGCATACAAAGCCACGAGTGGCGTGCTGCTAGCTGCASCGGAGAAAGATGCACTTTGATGGGAATAGCTTCTTACGAGGACAGCACAACAAGGCACCGGCACGGTACGTAATTCATSCTCCTCTTAGGAAATCAATGCCACTCATAACTGTGCACGCACGGGTAAAACGGCAATGTGCTCAGACCGAGGAACACTCCGTTAGGCCTAGAGCTGCATGGAGGATGTCCCTGATGCATCATATACGGCCAGACGACAAGGGAAGACCCGAGCCACCTCATACTGTGTGTGTGCACAGAAGCATTCGCTTTCCCTCGCATCGAATGCGGCACTTGCAAAGCAAAAGCAGGTTGGAGCGAGAATGCTCCAGCCCAGGCACAGCAAATCACTGCTAAATCTACTTCTGTCCACCTCTTTGAAGGCTGGCTGCATAACGCTGCCCACCTGGTGTTTATGCACCTAAGTGAATATGCGTCACCACCGCGAGAACAACAGTGTGCTCGGCTTGGCGTGCCTGCCGCCTTCCAGGCACGCGGGAGCCTCCTGGACAGCCGCTCGTCACCGGAGCACCTCTGCAAACCGGAGCGGGCCCTTCTCGTAGCGCAGGAGCCYGTGAGCTGCATGCAGGGCCCCTAGCAGCACTTGGCACCGGGCAGACCCAAGGCTGTAGCGACCAGAGGGCACCCTGAGCAGAGGGAAGCTGTGCTGCGCATCCACAACAACGTCACCGCTATCACAAGATCACCTTCACAAAAACAACAGGCTCTGCCCTTCATCTGAGCATCCTCCCTCCCTCTACACAGCAACACGGGCACACGGAGAACACTGAATGCGGGACTGAAGCCTGAACAAGGGACAGGATGTCTCTGTAGCAGCCAAAAAAGAGGCCTGAAAAGACCAGAAGGTTCAAGGGTATCCGCATGCTCCGGACCCTTGCAAGGCTGCTCCATGAACACAAGCGAGGACCACGAGAGCTCGCTGCAGCACGTGGCAGCTCTCAACCCCCCGGCCAGCTCCTTGGGGACATTTGCTTGGTAAATTAAAGGCTCGTACGCCAAAGAGCCGCAGCGCCGGCTCCAAAACCACACGCACGAAGCCTCATGGCTCCCCGGGGAGCCGTAAGCGCGGCGGCAAGGCGAGGCGGGCGCCGCAGCAGGACCGGCCGCTTGGCGGCGGTTCCGGAGCAGCGCGGCGGGCAGCAGGGCCGGATGCTCCGCGGGGCGGGGAGCCGGCAGGTTGCTCCGCAGCTGCTGCAGGCGAGCACGGGAAGCGGCGCACAGAGCGGGCGAGTCTGCCAGCAGCACCTCTGCGGACGCAGCGCTTGTAACACGGCACCGGGGAGAGGGTGACAACAAAGCCAAGCAACGTCCCTGCGCTACGACGGGCCCGTTACACTGTCCTGTCCATGCGTAGGATGCCAAATCCCCCTGTCCTTCCTCCGAGCCCAATTACTGYTTAAATGCACTGGGATGGGTACGGTCCGTGGCCAGAGCTGCTGTGGCAGAAACACGACTTTATTTGGGACCTTCCACAGGGTCTGAACAGCAAACAAAGCCACAGCAAGATGTGGTATCACCTGGAGGTGCTATAGGGYACACGGGAGCCGCGCGGCGGTACCAGCAACCCGGCGAGTGCGGGACAGACCGCACGCCCTTGCGGACATACGCAGCCACCTTGCCAGAGTACTACGAACAGCAAGACCYGGGACCTGTAGGAACCGGTCACCAACCTGGATGCTGAGCCAGGGATTCTTGGCACAAGAGAGGAAGAGGAAAGAAGGGATTAGTGACCTGTGGAGCTCCACTTATGCCCCACGGAGAGATTTGGCTCCCCAGGTGACAAGGCTGCTAATTGCTCCTATAAAAGCGAGGTGACCCATGAAATAAATGTGAACACAACTGATGAGATCTGCACCTCGCCATCTTTCCCAAGGGGCAGGCACTTTGGCACGGGGATCCCGCACTCCYGGCACCCTAGCCTCCCCGTGCGGAGCATTCCTGGGCCTCCAAGAGCTGCAGCACCCCGGGGCCCACAACCCCGCGCGGCAGCGTGCCCGGAGACACGCACCGGTGCAGGGGCTGATGCGGCCCCGCGCATGTCCCGTCCCCTTCGCCCGGCACTGCTGCATGCGCCCCTGGGACAGGGCAGAGMGCAGGAAGGGGAGGAGGGAAGGGGCTGCTCACCTCCCTCCCCGAGTTCACAGCGCGCACTGCTGATGAAATCCAGATGGGCCTTAAAATAAACTCGGCCGCGTTCCCCTCCCCTCTACAGCAGGAGACAGATTCCTCCCCCCCCCCCTTTTTTTTTTTAAACAGAAAACAAAACTATCCTGGCAGAAGAAAAGCCTATTTCCCTCCGCAAAGAAAGAGCCATTCATCTGTTAGCAGTTACCAGCTCTAGGTTCACTCCCGAGGTCCCGGCTACCGCTCTCGCCCTCGCGCCAAGCCAAACGGCCCTGAGGGCCGTGCCAGCCCGTGCACCGAGTGCCGGACAGAGACCCCAGGCACCTCTGTGCCCGGCAGCCTTCCCCGGACTCCCTTCTCCTGCCCTGGAAACCYGCTCCCAGTAAGGATCAGCTCCCCGCATTCTCACACGGCACAGGTCTCCTATCTGTCCCCAGAGGGGCATTGCAGCCGGCGAGACGGCTCGAAGCTTCATTAGGAGGGCCCGTAATCGCATCGACCCCGCGGCTGAAAGGCACTAACTAGGTTTCTAGGCGAAAGGGACCTCAGGGAAAGATCCAGACATCATCCCTGCTATGAAAGGGGGAGTARGCTTGCACCAGGGCTGCCAGCAGGATTTCTGTACAGCCATTCCCTTGCTGCCATTTGCATGTGTTTTCTTTGGAGATCTGCTGACAGCAGCAGGGACACTAGAGCAGCACTGTTATCCTACATGGAAAACAGTGCTGCTTTGCCCCCTCCAAAAAGGCCCGAAGGTGACAAAGGCATCACTTGCACTTTGTGCAAAACAGCCCAGCACAGAGATACACCAGGTAAACAGTGCAAATGCTGGTGAGCGGGATAATCTCCTCAATAATGACACAACGCATGGAGTTCATAAATCAACCTCTACAGGAAACAGAAGTCTTTAACAGCTGCTCTTCCTTCCCATGAAACACTAGAAATCACAAGGAGCCTCAAAACACAACCCCAAAACATGTCACCACCCTGGTCAAACTACATGCAAGTCTGGTAGAGATTTAGAAATGCTATGGGCTTCTCAGCTGCTTTTTTGGGTAATGGGCAGGAATACAGGAGATCAGCATTCGAGATGAGCCTGGGGAAAGAAGAGGGCYTTGATACATTGACAGACGTGGTGGTAGCACGACCTCAAGAACGGAGTGCTTCCAGGAGGTTGGAAAAGATTCCAAATCATAGGCCTGGAAGCTCTCCCATTGCAGACTACACTCCCTAGAGTCACAGGTGGCTTCGAGTCACACACAAGGGCAGCATGGCCAGGCTGTGATCTTTCCTGTCAAGTCCAGGTCGCACAGGCACAGCAAGACGCACGGCAAGAGCTTCCTGGGGCGCGTGACACTTGATCAGCCGCTACAATGGGACACCAGAGGGTATCAGGGTAGGGCCAAGGTGGACACTTAGGGGACACCTCGTGCCGCGTGGCAGACCTGGAGCATCGCACGGGTGACGGCTGCGTGCGGCACCACGCTGGCACGTGCAGACCCTGAAATATCCAGCAGCAAAGGGAGCACATCCCAGCTCCGCTCCAGCTGCTGCACCCTCTGCCTGTGACCACCACCTCGGCCACCTCGGGCCACAGGGCTCCACACGGGGACATCAACCACCATGGGGACACTCGCCACCGGCCAGCGCCGGGGTGCACGGCGCCAGTTTCGGGCGCGGCGGGGGACGGCCACGAGCAAGGAGGACGCGCGCGGGGCTGCTCTGGGGGTGGGGAAGGCCGGGCCCCCCCGGGGAGCGGCGGCGGGGGCGGGGAGCGGCGCCGCTGCCCATTGCACATTCTGTCCGGGCGGCGGCGCGACGCTCCGCTCCGCTCGGCTCGGCTCGGCTCCGCGCGGCTCCGCTCCGCTCCGCCCGGCCCGGTCGGCCCGGCCCCGGCCCCGGCGGCACGAACATGGCGACGCGGAGCAGCGGCGGGGCGCGCCGGGCC
>NW_020455217.1:536032-696888 GCF_003342845.1 Nothoprocta perdicaria | reverse complement strand
ACGAGGAGGGCACCTGCGCAAGGAGGCAGGTCGCTGGCACGGCCACCAGCACCCACACTGCCCGCGCGCTGCCGCACGCTCRCCCCTGCGCAGGAGGGCACGCAGCYGGAGGAGAAGGGYTGCTGCTCGCTGCCACCCCAGCCCCTGCTGYTCGCCCGCCTCGCGCGACTCCTAACCCGCTCTGCATCCTTTATTCGCCCGCCCGTGCCTGCCAGGGCTGCGCAGCAACCAGAGCGCGCGCTCGGGTGCCAGGCCATGCTCTCCCCGCACTACCTGCCCAACGGGGGCCCGGGGCTGGGGACGGGCAGGTTGGTGGCATTATATCTGTGCAGCTGGAGGTGCTTGTGGGAACRTTTCACCGCTCACAGCGAGCAGAGGGAGGCGGATTCTTGCAGCAGAAATGGCTCGTGGCCGGGCACCGTCCCCTGCTGCGTGCRAGGGGCTCCGTGCTACGCTGCCATTCTGCTCTGTCTTCCATTGCTGCTTGGAAAGGAGAGAGGAGTCGCTCRTCGCAAAGACTTGCACATTAGGTCCTGCATTAGCCCTAGCAGGTTTGGCCCCTGCTCCCTTGCGCCCCMTTTCCCCCCATAAGCATCACTTTCGAGGTGTCAGCACAATAGGGTTCCCACTGCTYGTGTCACCCATGCCTCTTGCACTGGACTGTGCTCACGTGCACCGTTTAACCCCTCTCCCTGCTGCCATGTGCCACCAAGGCTGTGCAGGGGGAGCAGGACCAGCCCCCAACGGGGGTGACACTGAAGTGGGGAGGKGGGCTGCATCCTCAGAGCCAACTGCACTTGCTCTCCCCAGGCCCTGCAAATTCTGCTTATTTCTACCCAACAGGACAAGCTCTAGAGCTTGCCCTGGAGGTGCAGGGACAGTATTTGCGCTGCTCCAAACCCCCTTATTCCCATTCCCTCGTTTTATAGGCCAGGGACTTCCTATCTGCTTTGACAACCTGCTTCACCTCCTCTTTCCCCAGCATTTAACTGGTTTTAAGAGAACTCAGCCATGCTATTTTAGGAGTAACAGGACACTTATCTCATCTTTGAGAAGGTATTTGTGGCATTTTTCCCACTTTTGTCTCATCTTTGAGATGTTTATAGCATTTTCCCTTCAGCTCCCCATGGCTTTCACATAACCCACCTGAACAGGTCAGGTGGAAAGCTGCTTTGGCAGCACCAGCCTCCATAGCCTTGACATGTAGCAGCAAATCTAAGAGGCTGCCGTAATCCCAGCACTATCCAGAATAGGACAAATAGGAAGCAGTGGGAGTTAAACATCAAAGTTTGCCTCTGTTTGGTCTTTTCTTGTTGCCTTAAGCTTTCAAAAGGGAGATTTGCCTGGGGAACTGAATCACTCTTGCAAACAGCGAGACATACAGTTTCAGACCCGAATACAAAAACTTGCCTTTCCACAGCTTTGGGGCACAAAGCAGGAATTTTAAAACCCAGGTACCAGACATTGCCAGGAAGTTTATCAGCAGAACACAACATTTTTTGAGTGTTTTCAGGCACAACAGTGTTCCTATTTTGCTCCCAAATATCTGTATTTTCAGTCATGGTCTCAAAAAAACATGAAAATCRGGGAAGGAGGGAGGTGGCATGCCCCAGCCTCCCTTACAAATCCAACCACACAGAACTGCAAGCACAGAGGACGAGGTTGCACATCTTGTCAAAAGCACCGAGAAATCCCGTCCCTCCCAAGTCCTCCAACACCGTCCCAACATTGTGCAGCTGGAAAAGCAGCCCCAAGAAGAGGAACATGGCGAAGGGGGGAGATTGCAGAGGGAGCACCCAAGTGCCCAGAGGGGCGCCGGGCCGTGCAGCCCTCATCGGGCCGCCGCGCCGCTCTGTGCTTGGCAGGTCACACGGCCATATGGCACCAGCTGGCTCCTGCCCCGTGCAGCCTCCGGCTCGCGGTCCCGACACGGGCCAAGCAAAGATGAAGGGAACAGCAAGGAGAGGACCGTGCCTCCTGTCACCGCTGCGGGGGACAAGAATGAGAGGGACTCACCACAACAGCCAGGAATAAGGTGCACACCGAGGCAACACTAATCCAGCTCCTCGAGAGCCCAACACAGCTGGCTTAGCACTAACAGCCCTGCAGAACCCTCACCCCATTGAGAGGGCCACAGGTGCAATTGGTTACGCAGACTGCCCAGGACCATAGCAAGCCATCTCTTCCTTGCTCTGCATGCAAAGCTTAGTGGGGCCTCAGYGACCACTGAGCCCAGCAGCCAGCCCCCGTATGCCTTTGTGTCCCTTCCCCTCCAGCTTTTCGTACTCCAGAGCYGCAACAGGGAGGCCGAGCCTCCATGAGGCACTTGGCACGCTGCAGCTCGGGTCTGGGGTGCCGCAGTCCATGATAAGAGCCACAGGACGAGACGGCTGCTGGGGACATCCCACAGGGCCAGCACTGCCACAAACCCTCCCATGCAGCCAAGCACAACCTACACAGAGCCTCCCCTGACAGCACGAACCCCAACAGCACCGAGGCATCGAGTCACCTGCAGACCTTGCTTAACAGCTCCCTGCTTTGGCTAAGCATGCCTAGATGCAAGCACCAGGCTCCAGGAGCATACTTAAAATGTCTCAACTGCCCTGTTTAAATCCCACCCCCTCCTGGAGAAAACCAGCCACAAACCGTATAGCTTGCAAGGAYTTGGCTGAATGCAGAAGAACAAGTCACAGAGAAATTGCTGCAGGAGCTGCCTACCTGTGTGCTGGGTCACAGTGTCCTCTGTCACGCTGCAGGTCCGTGTCCCACRAGTGTCACAGCCGGTGCGAGACCGAGGAGAAGTGCCAGTGCAGGAGCTTAGCAGGCGTCTCCCTGTCCTGAAGGCAGRAGGAAAGCCAAGATTTAGGGGAGAGAACTTCAACTGCTATGCCATAATACCAAAATCAAGAGCACAGGCAGCCCTCCCCCTCATTAGCAGCACCCTCCTTGCAAGGCCCTTCCCAAACCTCCCCCAAAGCTGCACAGCTTGCAGGAAAGCCTTGATTAAAGCCCACCTGGGACCCAGGACAAGTTATGTAGCCTCTGGCTGCTCCTGCAAGCTTGTGCTCTGCAGCACTTGCTGTGGGGCCTCAAGCCCTGCTGCCCGCGTGCTCCTCTGCACAGCCCTCATCCCCTGCCTCTCCATCCCTCCTTGCAGGCACCGCTGCCTGGCTTAGCAGCAGCTCATCCCTTTCCTTCCCTCGGGGATATGCTTCATCCCTCTCCAACTGGCTGTTTCCTGGTGATAAGTGATCCCGCCTTGGAGCAAAAGGACCAGGTTTTCATTATTTCAAGGCCATCTACCAGCTCATTGCATAAGGGCACAGCAACCCTTGGCCACCCCACCTGCCTTCGCAGTGACATTGCTGTGCCCAGCCGCACTCGGAGACCTGACATGACTCCCTCAGCTGCTAATACTTGGAGCACTAAGCACTGCTGCAGCCTGCATCAGATTTAAAGCACCACCACCCCTATGAGGAGACTCAGCAAGCTCTAAGAAACTTGTTTTTTCAAATCAGCAGGGAAAAACTCAGCTTCTATTAAAATAACAACACTGACTTTAAGCAGGAGATACCATCATCTCCATCTCGGCTGCACAGCTCGCATGAAGATTGCAGGGGAAGCAAAACACCTCCAGACACGGCTTATCTGCTAGCTCAAACAGCCCTGCAGTAGGGGCCTTCTGCAGCATCCTGCTGCAGCTCGGGGCAGAGCTTCCCTTGGGGCTCCGCTGCTCCTTGCCCAGAACACGAGCCCTGGAGCCGGGAGCCCTCCTTTGCCTTCTGAGGCCATGAGCACCTCTGGGATGGACAGGCCATCCATGCTGCTGCCCTCCCAACTTGCCAAGCAGCAGAGTCCTCCTTGGGGAAAGGGGATACAGAAGCATGCTTGGCAGGATGAAAGCATCCAGCTACGTGCCTGGAGAAATCGATTACACTCCATTGGAAATGAACCATACTTAATGCTGACCTAGTTTGCCAGGCCGGGCTCCCGGCAGCGCGTGCGCTCAGTTGCCAAAGCGCTTGCCAGCGGCAGGGCTCACTGCAGACCCCCACGGGGAGACACCCTTCCCCATCGCCCCATCGCTTTTGCCAGTGCTCACCCCAAGCTGCCTCTGCTCCCCCCCAGTATAAGCTAAGGAGAAGGCAACTCTCTGGGAACTGCACCTTGTGGGAGGTGCTCATCCCTTGGAAAAACTGAGCTCTGGACTCTGCTCTCATTTCCCCTCTCTGATACCTTTTCTGTCCTGGAAGCAGCTCTATTGGTGGTGGCACAGAGAAAGCCACCAGATTTCAGTATTGACAAAATTAACCTGGCATTCTCTGGAGTGAGTCACCCATGTTCCATGTCAGTGATTTGAGGCGCCGGCGTCTCTCGGCGCGGGCTGTATTTACAGCGGGCAGCAACGCTCGGAGCAGAAGGCAGTGGAGCGCTGGTGGGAGGGCACGCGCAAGGCGGCGTGCCCCGAATGCGACATGCGCCGCGGCTCGCTCGCACGGCCGGGCTCTTGTGTAACCCTTGCGGGGAGGCAATGGGCACCCTGAGCTCTTCTCCACCCGGAGCCGCRATCCAAGCCTGAAGCAGCACTAACAGTCTGGGCATTCAAAGCCACACGGCCCTGTCAAACTCCAGCACGCTCACTGCTCAAGCCCTGGTAGCAGCCACTTATTTAATCACTCAAACACCTAGGAACTATTTCTGTTTTGAGRCCTCCCATAAAACCTGAAGACAACAGTGATCCTTAGTGATCTCTCCCTGCACAGCTCACGTTTTGCCAGACATTGAGCCACAGCCACCAAGGCTTCTCACCCATCCCTTGTTATTAGCAGCAGGCACCCTTCCTACRGCCCCAGTTGCATAGCTGAACTACTGATTCCCAGCAAAACCAACCCRGAGGCACACACAGCTCACCCTAAACCCACTGAGTGCCAGAGTAGTCCTAATGGTGTCCTAATATTTGTCATTGCTATGGGTGTCAGGCATTAGTACCAGTCAGCAAGTGCACGAGGCTTTTATTTGCAGCTGAAGGGGTGATATCTGTCTGGGGAAACACAGCACCCCGCATGGAAAGGCAGGTCTTTAGAGCTCCCCAGTGACAGAGAGGTCCTTGATGGGAAGGGGCTCTTGCACAGGGCATCAGAGACACACAAGAGCAYGGCATATCTCCCCACATCCACAGTACCACCATCCCTATGCAGGACATCCCTRTAGGAGACTCGCAGCACTTACCGTGTCTCAGGAGCCCTAAAAACATGATCCTCTCCCCCACCCCCTTTTTAAGAAGGGAGTACTCACGCCCTCGCTATGTCCCCTAAACCCTCRCGAGCAATTACCTGCTTTGGAGCACTTTCCAGCACGACACTGGCTCCGGTCAACCCGTTCTTGTCCCGTTTTGGTGGCAGATCTGCTTGAAGGAAGCCCCTATTAAAAGAAAAGAAAACCTTGAGCCACACTAGCAGCATTCTCTACATTAACTACATATACAAGCAGCCTCTGCTCTGGCTTGSCTTCAATTCTCCCCTCCTGGACCTTGTTTGGAACCTCACATATTAGGAGGACAAATTAGAMCTTCATGCATTTTTCATATACACTTAATTACTTGGCAGAGACCAGAAAAACATCCCCATTAAGGGGAGTTTGCACTGAATACTGTCTCCATTAAGCAACAGCCATCGCCTGCCCATCGGTCAAACCGGTTTGCAGGCAAGGTGCCACAATGCAAGGTGCAGGGCTTTGCAACGCAGCATCCCCAAGAGCAGAGAAGGGCTTCTCATGTCTGAGAGCGCAACAGCCTGGGCTCAAAGTGTTCTTCGGAGCTTGTTGTGTAGCAAACACCCTGATAAACAAGACACAAGGCACCTTACCAGCAGAAACAGCTGGAGAACAGAAACACAGCTCCTTGCTTGGTAGCCGTGTTACTGTTCAAGCCCAGGAGAACCTTAATGAGACCATTAGCAGCAGGTGGTGGTTTCTACCTACAGGGATGCCTAAGCCTGGCTCAGGGGAACACCTGGGYTTCCCAACCCAAAGACTTACAAGGCAAAGCATCCTTGAGGCAAAGCATCCTTCAGGCAACAACTCTTTAAGTCTCAAAGAAGCAAAAAAAAGCCCCATTCAGTGGCATGGAGCTGCTCCACAGCTCCTGCTAAGCAGCAGCTTCTCTTCCCTGCTCCTGCAGGGACCAGACCCTACCCCATCGCCATCCAGCCCCTAAATGGAGGTTGGGTGCCCATGGGCTGCCCTGGGGTCATGTGACTGTGTCCCTAACAAGGGCCAGCTGTGTCCTGAGCCTAATCAGGTTGTCCCCAGCTGCTGGCCTGGGCGCACAGCTGGCCTTAACGAGCTCCAGGCCCCTTCCTTTCAATGGATATGCCCTTTTTGGCCCCAGAAAAAAAAGAAATAGAGACTTTTTGAGTTTAAAAAAAGGCCAGGGGAGGAATCCCATGGGTTTTACGCCTTTGTTGCTGCCCCGGCATCACGTTTTTTGCAGAAAAAAAGGCAAAACGCTGCCRAAAACGCAGCGGGTTTGGTGCCACGCTGCTCCTGGCCTAGGGACTTGTTCGGAAAGTTGCCAACACAYCTCGCCTTTGCCTTTCTTTAGGGAAAACAGGAAAATTTCCCTCCTGAAGGTCTTCCCTCAGGAGAAGCACCTCAGCAGGGCTGCTTGCTCCCATCTCGCACAACTGCCCTCTGCCCCTACTCTGTTCCCCTGCCCTCCGGGATGAAAATAAGCAAAGAAAACCCAATCCTTGGGGCAAAACAAGCACCCACATCCCAGCAGGGTGACATCCTTGGGGCAAAACAAGCACCCACATCCCAGCAGGGTCCCGGTTGGCAGCTCAGTGTGCTCGGGGCAGGCGAGGCACGGGGATGCTCAGGGCTGTGGAGCATCTGCAGCTCCTGCATCTCACTGCATTCCCTGTGCCCTGGCCCGTTGCTGCTGCAGCGTGGACTGGGGCCACCAGCAGTGACGTGGCTGGTGACACTGGGGACAGAGCCATGCCACCCGGCGCCGCTTTCTGCTTGGTGTTTTCTGCTTCTGCTGTGCGTGAACCTGTTACATAAGAGGGATTTGCAGACTCGTGCCTCACTCGCTGCCTCCCCCTCCTTCCCCAGAATAAAACCCTTGTTTTTCTCCCTGCGGTTTACGTGTCACTTGGGGGAGCTCAAGCTGGTCGCGGGGCAGTGGGGCTTGCAGTGGTGCTCAGGGCTGCAGCATCCCTGCCAGGGCTTCCCCATGGGAACCAGCCCTTCCTTACTCACATGCTGCTGCTTGCACGGGGGAATCGCTGCTGTGGGGATTAGGTACATTCGGGAAAGCAGCGTTGCGCTCTCAGGATGAGCGYTGCACAAAAGGGGATCCTCTTTTGTATCTGGCCCTGCTTATGTTCAGGCTGGATTTGAGATCACTTCTTGTCCTCAGCTTTTAGCTTCTGTTCTCCTCTGTTCCCTATTGTGTCGGGGAAGAACAGGAGGAAAACTACCCCCCTTTCAGACACATGCATTTCCCTGGTGCCTTTACATGGTAAATGAGCAAGGTGCTGCTCAAATACAGAAGGCTTCTCTTAACCTCAGCCACTGGGTAGCTTAAATTAAATTGTAGTAAAATGTATTAAATTAAATACCTAGGGGGACCCCACTGGCCCCCCAGCTGGTGGCAGCAGTGGGCTTGGGGAGTGCAGCAATGTCTAGGGTAAGGGCAGCCGCTTTGTGCTGGTCTCGCTCCCCTGCACGAGGATGCTCGCAGCAGCACCCGGGTAGTGCACACTGTACACCGTACACTGTACACCGTACACTGTACAGCAGCGGGGCTCATTTCTGAACTCTGCTTTTAATGTGTCCAAGCACCTCTCCATTGAGCTGTGCAGCCCTCCCGTGCGGTCTGCAAAGCCCGGACTCGCACTGTCCCTGCTCCTCGGTGACCGCTGTGCTTCTGCACCCGCTCTGCCAGCGCCTCCCCTGGCGCCGCTCTTCCCAGCGCGGCGCTCACGGCTCTGCCTCCCTCTCCCTGGTCCGCAGGTCAGCCTCAATGACTCTCACAACCAGATGGTCGTTCACTGGGCGGGCGAGAAGAGCAATGTCATCGTGGCCTTGGCCAGGGACAGCCTCTCCTTGCTGGGTCCCAAGAACAGTGACGTGAGTGTGCGAAGTGGGCGCATCCGGAGGGGTGCTGGTGGCTGGATGCTGGTGGCTCCTTGGCCCCATGGGGAGGGTGGCATCGCTGTGGCTCCAGTCCCCCAGGCACAGGATGGACAGACATTCATCCTGTACTGCAGCCTTGGGCAGCAGGACGGGCTGGAGCAGCAGCCTGGGGTCTCTGCTGACCATGCGGAAGTGGCAGCCAGGAGGCAGGAGTGGGCCAAAAAACGGGAGTCATTATAGTGGCTGTGCTCCTACGCCTCCCTCCCAGCTCTCCTGCAAATCCGGCTGTAGTGCTGCCCAAAAACAGATCCCTGGAGCATAAGGAGCAGTGATGCTCACGAGAGGTGGCAGCGCTGGAGACGGCCGCCCTTCCTTCATCCCGCTGCTTTGTGGCCTCTTCCACCTGCTTCCCTGCCACAGTTTCCTGAAATATCCATAAACAGCAGGAAGAGCCAGGTAGGGAAACACGTGCTCCTCGTGCCGCAACTGCTCCTTTGCAGGTCTACGTGTCCTACGACTACGGGAAGAGCTTTAAGAAGATTTCGGAGCGATTCAGCTTCAGCAGCGGGAACACGAGCGAGGTGGCCATAGCCCAGTTCTACCACAGCCCCGCTGACAACAGGAGGGTAAACTGAAATAACTCACTTGTCTGCACGTGTCAGTACGGAGAACAGTGTTTATTGAGGTTTCAGCTACACGGAGGTCACCGCTCGTCCCCTCAGCCCTCACCTCCCGCCRTTCCCTCTCTTCCCAGTACATCTTTGTGGACGCCTTTGCCCCGTACCTCTGGATCACGACGGACTTCTGCCACAGCGTGCAGGGCTTCGCCATTCCCTTCCGGGCGGCCGAGCTGCTCCTGCATGGCCGCAGCCCCAGCCTCGTCCTGGGCTTCGACCGCTCGCACCCCAACAAGCAGGTGAGCCCCCTCGCCGGCCTCGCTCCGTGGCGCTCTGCCCTTTCCTTAGGGCACTGATGGCTTGCACCCCTGGCCTGGTGCCTGCGGAAGGGGCCCGTGGCTGGGCTGACCGCCTGCTCGCCACTGTGTTTTCGAGCAGTCTGCTTTGAAATCAGCTGTGGCCGGCAGGGCTGCAGGATGCGTGTCCCACGCGTATCTCTGATCTTTGTAATTGCAGCTCTGGAAATCAGATGATTTTGGCCGGACRTGGATAATGATTCAGGAGCACGTGAAGTCTTTCTCGTGGTACGTGCCGCACGCTGGGGTTCCTGCGTCTCCTTTTGCAGCRTCCAGCTCTTGGCTCCCTTGCAGCCTTGCAGGGGATAAGCAGCAGGGGCTGAGCATCCCCTGCCTGGGTGGTCCCTGGTTTGTGATGCCAAAACAGAGGGCAGGGGCTTCTAGCAGATTGTTTTCCTTGCTTTGTTCAAACCCATAGTAAATGACATAGTGCCAGTGACTACCTTGCTAGAGATGCCCGGACAGCCCCTCCCAGGGGTCTCCCCGCACTCGGATCTCCCTTGTGTGGGACATTGCAGGGACTTGTCCCTTGGCATTCTTAGGAAAACCACTCGTCCCGTGCTCACTATCTTTCTGGGGAAATTGCCTTCTAGCAAGTCAGCTGTCTCAACCATGCAGGGACAGGGCTTGGCTCCCCTCTGTTCCTTATCCCTACCATCTCTGTAGCTGAACCACAAGCCTTGCAGCGTTCAAACTGGCTGTTTCATCTAGATTTCCAGCTCCTCCCTTCAAGGTCATATAAGAAGGGACAGAACTAAACAATCAGAGATTGCAAGATCTCCAAGCTAACTACTCTCGACTTTAGCTAATGCGAGAAACACAGAGACCCAGATAAAACAGCGAGGCATCTCCACAGATATGTTTGATTGCATTCCATAAATCAGATCCATTCCCTCTTCCCTGGGGTTTCCCAAATTTCTGGCAAGTGATCAGCTGACACAGTGTGCATATAATAAAACACCCTTTTTTTTGTTATTGTTGTTTGTTTTCCTCCAGGGGTGTGGAGCCTTTGGATAAGCCAAACACGGTGTACATAGAGCGGCACGAACCTTCTGGGGCCTCCACTGTCATTCGCAGCACTGACTTCTTCCAAACCCGAGAAAATAAAGAAATAATCCTGGAAGAGGTGGAGGACTTCCAGCTCAGGGACAAGTACCTGTTTGCCACGAAGTCTGTGGTAAGTAAATCCCCGTGGAGAGGGGAAGGCGAGCGGCCCTTGAACAACCATCCCCAGCCTCTTGCTGCCCCTTTCACTAGGATGGCCCTTTTTGATTAACTCTGCTCTCAACGGGGATCAGCATCCAAAACCTGACGGATGCTGCATCCCAATGCTCCTGCATGCCGCTGCTTGCCCTCCCACGGGGCCCTGCACCGCAGCAGGCGGGCAGCGCTTGCGGCCGCGCTCGGAGACCTCCCCGCGCTTGATGCCAGCGAGCGAGGCAGAAGTAGGTCAGGCTGCAACGTGCGGGAAGCMGGGAAGGAGTGAGAGGAAGCCGGGAAGGAGCGAGAGAGGCCTGTGCAGAAGGGCAAGGCGGAGGGTGGCAGTGGTGTGGGGTGGCAGCACCCTGTTTATGAGCCCGCTTGTCAAGGGCAATTGGTGTCAAAAGCGGAGCGGGTYCAGGCAGGCTGGGTCTGCCCCCGGAGCTGGGAGCTGCATGCGTTGCTTTTCCCCTCACTGCTACCAGCGAATGTTCTTATAAGCCCCTTGCTGTTAAAGCTCACTCTGACCCCAGTGTGCCTGGAGGAGGAGGATGGGCTTGAGGAGCACTTGCAGTTTCTCAGAGATGCCTCGTGCAGGCAGCCTGCAACTTGTAGGGCTTGGCATTCTGCCTGATCTGCAGCCCGCTGTGGTTCGGAGAAGATTTTATCTAGGTTTCCTGTTGGTGTGGGGTAGAAATGAGGAGGATGGTATGTGTGTGCAGAGGAAGCACCACATGCATAGGCCAGACAGGATGGAGAGCCCTAGAAACATGCAGGAGGATGGGAAAATTGTCACCTGTCAGAGCCCGGCGCAGGACCCGCAGCCTTGTGGCTTCTCCTCCTTTCTGTGGGAGTCCTGGTTGCTTAGCAATACAGACCCTGGGGAAATCAGGCCACTTATTTTTGGAGCCTAAATCTGGGTTTAGGTTCTTACCTTAGGCATCCTGTGTGAAAAGCATCGCCCCCACTTCTGTTCCCCTTCCTCTTGGCGCTCACGGCGTTTAATTGCCTCCAAGCGCAATAAGTGTGAAGGGAAGTGCCGACACAGCCATAGAGCAAGGGGAGGAATTAAAGGCAGCCTTCTTACCTCCTCCTGACCTGGGCGAAGGGGGGTGGGCGGGCAGGGGGAACTGTGGGAGGAAAGCTCCTGTTTAGCAATGCTAATCAGCAGGAGCCAGTATTTCCAGCTTCCAGGATGCTGATAAGGACAATCAGCCACTTAAAGATACAGCTCAACTGGGGCTGGTGTATCCCAAGATGAGCTCCAGGTTCCTGTGCAGGACCTGTGTGACATGGAGCTTTCTCAGGGCTCACTGCCCTTCCCCGGGGCTGGGCCCTCAGCAGTAGAGACGAGCACAAGTGCTTCCCCATGCTAAGTGATGCAGCTCGCAGCGTGTGCAGGGAGCGCCTTGCGTACCTGCTGGCTGAGCTCCGGGCTCCCTTTGGCACTGCTCATAGTCGCGGGGTGGCCTGTGCTTACCTGCAGCCCAGCCTTGCAGCTTATGGATTTGCCCCGGCTGCCTTTTGGCTGCTCGGGGAAGCTAGTGTGGTTTGGGGCTGAGCACGTCCCTCACGCTCCCCTCTGCTCTTCCGCAGCGTCTGCCGGGCAGCTCGCAGCCGGCCTCCGTGCAGCTCTGGGTGTCCTTCAACCGCAAGCCCATGCGGCTGGCGCAGTTCGTCACCAAGCACCCCATCAAGGTGAGCGGGCCTTTCCCTGGGGACCTCGTCCTTTGCCAAGGATGCCCTGGCACGGGGCACTTTGGTGTTGCACTGGATGCCACGAGCAAAGGTGTGCAAGGGCCCCTGTTTTACCCCCGGCATGGTCCAGGGCTTTGCCCCTCTGCAACGGTGAAAGTGGATACCAACACAACCTTGCAGTTTAACAAAGGTGACTTTATTCAAGTGAATCACAAACTGGTTTAAGCAAAGGTGACTTTATTCACGGGATGGAATAGCAGGTCCCTGAGCATGCGCTGGCTCCATGAGTCTCGCCGGTAGGGATGGAGGGAAGCTGAAGTGATGTGCTTGGAGTTTGACAAGGAGGCAGGGGATGGGAAGGGCAGAAGGAGGATTTTTAGCTACCTATGAGGAATGCTAAGTGAACTGATAAGCAAACCCTGCTTGCACACCGATGCATATAAAGCCTGCCCATCTGTCCTTTGCGTCCCAAAGGAGTATTACATCGCGGACGCCTCTGAGGACCAGGTGTTTGTGTGCGTCAGCCACGACAACAACCGCACCAACCTGTACATCTCGGAAGCGGAAGGCCTCAAGTTCTCTCTGTCTTTGGAGAACATCCTCTACTACAGTCCGGGAGGCGCGGGCAGTGACACCTTGGTCAGGTAACTTTGGATGCACTGATGTGCTCTACGTCTGTGCGGCTCAGTGGCAGAAGTCGTGTTGTCCCCTCTGTGGTATAACTGGCTAAGGGAATGAAGAGTGTTGGGCATAGTCTCCTCTCAGAGCTTTCCGCTGTGTCTATCCAAGCATCCGTCGAGGGCCGGGACTGACGCACGTGTCCCTGCAGGTATTTCGCCACGGAGCCCTTCGCCGACTTCCACCGCGTGGARGGCGTGCGGGGCGTCTACATCGCCACGCTGATCAACGGCTCGCTCAGCGAGGAGAACATGCGCTCCGTCATCACCTTCGACAAGGGTGGCACGTGGGAGCTGCTGCGCCCGCCGGCGCGCTCGCGCTACGGCGAGGAGCTCAGCTGCGAGGTAGCGCGGGCGGACGCGGCGCGCACGTGCCGGGGACGGGGCGGCTGCGGTGACGCCGCGCGCTCGGCTCTTGCAGGCGGCGCAGGGCTGCTCGCTCCACCTGGCCCAGCGGCTGAGCCAGCTGCTCAACTTCCAGCTGCGCAGGATGCCCATCCTCTCCAAGGAGTCGGCGCCCGGGCTCATCATCGCCACCGGTACGGGGCAGCCTGCCCGGCTCCGCTCTGGCCCCCTTTCCTGCCGCTCTCCGGGCGAGGAGGTTTCCTGCAAACACGGAAATTAATGCGTGTCTCGCCTTTTAGTATGGAAAACAATTTATGGGCTATTTACAAAATGGAGAGCACATCTCGTTTTGTCATGTTTATAGCCACATGTTTCTCCCCAGCTGCTTTTAAAACCTGTAGTGGTCTTTAAAATAGACAGGAATGGGTTTATACTATGAAAAATCAGCTCCTCAATCACTGTCATTTTACTCACCGGGAAAAATAGTTTAGAGGTGGCTGGCTCCACTTAAAGCAATCGCTTTGTACACCTCACGGGCAGTGGTTTTCCTCATTCCCTTAGGCTCCATTGGCAAGAACATGGCCAGGAAGACCAACGTGTACGTCTCGAGCAGCGCGGGAGCACGATGGAGAGAGGTAAGCTGCTTACCTGCGTTTCTCGCTGAGATTTCCCTCCCGTGAGGCAGCCCGGATTGCCTGGACAGGCTCCGTTGTCTTCYAGAGCAGCGAGATGTTGTGCTGGGTTTGGGGGAGCTGGATGCTGTTTGCCAAGTGGGTGTTCTGGGCTGCGGCGGTTATTTGTGGGCTGCCTGTGCTTTTGGAGGCGAGAGGAATATGGTATTTGGACATCTGTAAGCTATTTAATCCTAAGAATTCGGCGGCCGCCTTTTCTTCCCTGTAAGTGCCGCGCGGTCCGGGTTGAGATCTGGGCGGCCAGCATGGTCATGGGGATTCGCTGCGGGGGCTCAGCAGGAAGGATGTCCACAAAGCAGCGACTCTCATGCTCAAACCTCCCCGGGCTCATGGGCAGATTTCTGTTAAATCGCGATTAAAACACGCAGAGGAAGAGCCACCCTACGGCGGGCAGCGCAGAGCTCCTGCGTTACTCAGCCTCTTTGTGCACGGAGCGGTGGCGCGGAACGACCCAGCGTTGTCATTTTTTCAGCTGTGAAACAGTAAAACAGCTTTTTCCTCATCGTTTTTGGCAAGCAGATGCTGAAAGCAGCCTGGGAGGCTTGCTGGCCTCCGGATCGCTTGCATGGTCTCGAAAGGCAAAAGGAAAGAAACCCAATACCTCACAGTGGCCTTTGCAGGAACGTCCCCAAGCGCCTCAGCGTGTACTACTAGCAGAGGCGAGCACGTCTGTGGTTTCTGGTTCCAGGCCGAGCTACCAAGCCCCAGGGGGAGAGGGAAGGTGATGTTGGGTTGGTGGTCACTGCTAGAGCAGGAGGCCCCTGTGAAATACAGGGTTTTCTCAGTGCATGTGGAGGAGCAGCTGGCCCCACGGAGTGCTTTCTGCTCACCTCAGCCCTATTCATCTCTATGCCTCCGAAAAAGCAAACTGAAAACCAAAGCAGAGCTGAAGCCTTTAGCAGGCAGTGGGTCCCGGATTCTCATGCCGAAAGTGGTGTAGGCAAGACTTAGAGAGGGGAGACCGCGTCCAGTTTAAAGCGGTGACAGTTTTTGATGCAGCTCTTACATCAGCACACACCATGCAGGGAGCAGAGTCCGAAGTGCAGCGCTGCTCTTAAACACGGCTGTGTATTTAGCGAAATGGTGCCGCCTGCTCTTGACAACAGATGGTGGCCCRTAAACGCCCGAATCCCTAATGCATCCGGATCCTCGGCCGGGCTGAGCGCCCTGCACTCTTAGTGCGGGTCAGGGAGCGGTTCCTGCGCTCGGCTTCGCTCCGAGGAGCGCGAGCCCAGCTCCTGGCGCGCTTGAGCAGACAGGGTCTCTGCAGCCTGGCGTTGGCGTGTGCAGTGCTCGGGCGTCCCTGACCCCCCTGCTCTTCCCCGTGCCACCACTTCTCTTCCCAGGCGCTCTCTGGCCCCCACTACTACACGTGGGGCGACCACGGTGGCATCCTGGTGGCAATCGCGCAGGGCACCGAGACCGACCAGCTCAAGTAAGTTGGTCACCCGCGCGGCGTGGCGACACCCAGCCAGGCTTCGCTTGTGCCCCGCGTCCCCAGYGTCCTGGAGGACCTGCCTCTGCAGCCGTGCCGGTGCCCCTGCTCCAGGTACAGCACGAACGAAGGGGAGACGTGGAAGACGTTCACCTTCTCGGAGAAGCCGGTGTTCGTGTACGGCCTGCTCACCGAGCCGGGGGAGAAAAGCACCGTGTTCACCATCTTCGGCTCGTACAAGGAGAACGGGCACAGCTGGTTGATCCTGCAGGTCAACACCACTGACGTGCTGGGTAAGGGGCTGGGCGCTGGAGCCCTCGGCGACACAGAGCCATGTCTCCAGCCCCAGCTTTGCACAYTGAACGTGCAGAGAGCATTGGCTGAAAGGCAGCCCGGCCTCGAGCATCACTACAGGCGCTGCTAAGACCTTCTCGTGTCCCCTCCGGAGCCTCAGGTCCCCTTAGGAGCCGCTAAGCCCCACGGAGGGGGCTGCTGAAGGCATTGCACCCTCTGYGCTCTTGGCACCCCGGGATCTAGTAAAAAGAAAGTAGAACAACAACAACAAAAATCCCTCCTGAATGCATGTGCCCATGAATGTTTTATAGCAGACTTCAGCTCTGATTGCTAAGCAGTGTTTTAATCAAAGGGCAGMCAGACTCAGCCTTTTGCTCACCCACCTTTACCACTTCTCCTAGGGGTGCCTTGCACGGAAAATGACTACAAGCTGTGGTCCCCCTCCGATGAGCGAGGCAATGAGTGCTTACTGGGCCATAAAACCGTCTTCAAGAGGAGGACTCCCCACGCAACGTGTTTCAATGGGGAAGATTTCGACAGGCCTGTCATGGTCTCCAACTGCTCCTGTACAAGGGAAGACTTTGAATGGTAAATACCAATTCATTTCTTTGCGTCTGGGTTGTAATGCTGAGATAAATATCTGTGACCAATTGCACAAAGCGAGCAAACACCCAATTTACTAGGCTCTTTTTACCACTGCTTGATTTTATAGAGAAGAGGAAACCAAACAGACTGAAAACATCCTTTCATTAATAACAGGGCATGAGACTTAATTAATGTCTTCAGGGCCATATGGGAGCCTCTGAAAGGTTCTATAGAGCAGCCAAGTATTGTGAATCCATCACCTTCTTGCAAGCGATAGAGGACGATTTCCCATCGCACAGAGCAACCTCCTGCGAGGCAGCTGCTCCTGCTGCAGCGTTTTGCTAAAACTTACCCCTTAGCRAGGCCGTGCAGCCCTCGGATGAGGCAGCCCTGCTCTGGCAGCCAAACGCAGAGCTTCGAGGTTACCTCGGGAACTGCTTTTCAGGGACCGAGCTCAAGGGCAGACCGCTGGTGGGAGCTAATTTGTGCTTGAGAAGCAAAGCCCTGGAGCGGCTACAGAGTCAGATTGACGTGACCTTTTGCAGAGCCTTTTCCAGAGCACAAAAGCGCTGTAAGACCCATTTTCAAGCTGGGCAAAACGGAGGCACGCCCCAGTGAAACAAGACGGCGAGCGGGAGAATCGGGGCTCGAAGCCAGCGCTGCAGCGAGCGCTGCAGCGTGCACTGCCCCATTTACCCTGTTCTGCCCAGTCACCGGGAAGCTCATTTGCAAACTGTTTTTGTATCGTCCCAGTGGAAGAAGCTGCCTGGCCGTGGGATATTATTCAACTCCATAGTGATAATAAGAGAACGGCCTTCTGAGATGCTTTGTGTACTTAAAACTTGATTGCAAAAATAGAGGGGAGCAAAYAGTCTCGCATGGTGCATCTGTCCCTTCTTTCCCATCCCTTCTTACATTATTCTTCTCTTGGCAGYGACTTTGGCTTTAAACTGAGTGAGGATTTAGCATTAGAAGTTTGCGTCCCCGACCCCGAGTTTGCTGGGAAGCCCTATGAGCCGCCAGTACCCTGCCCCGTTGGCTCCACTTACAAGAAGACACGAGGGTACGTGTWATCCCTGGGAAGGGAACCTGGCCTCCAGAACCCCGAGATTTATGCCCTTGTTTTAAAAAACACAGGCGGCAGCTAATGGGAATGCATGTGCAGCCATACTGCACTGCAATGCTTAATTCTAATTAAGAACTAGTGGGTGATCTAGGTGCCCGTGATGTGGTATTTGCAGTTTCCCTTGGCTTAAGCTGCCTGCTGTGTGTGTTGCAGCTACCGGAAGATCTCTGGGGACACATGTGCAGGGGGAGACATCGAGGCGYGGCTGGAAGGGGAGCTGGTGCCCTGCCCGCTTGCTGGTGAGTGCCCGTGGGACGTGCCTGGCCACAGTGCCTCCCTTCATCGCGTCCCTGGCTGCAAATTCCCAGGAGATTCCGGGGAGAAGCTGCAGAGTGCCTGCTAAAAATGCCTTCATCGGCTAGCAAAAAAAAAAAAAAAAAGAATAGATAAGCACATTATCCCCTGCCCTCTCTAGGGAAACCCACGTGCACATAGTCTGGAGAGAGGTGCCACTGCCTGTGGCGGGATGACAGGCACTGGGGCCTGGACTAGCGGACTGCACTGGCACAAACATGCCCTGCAAGGCACAGGAGGACGCCAGCACCTCCTTCCCCTTCCTCCTCCTCCTGCTCCCCACACGTCCCAGGCACCCAAGTGGTTTTGCGCTCCCTGCGCTGCCGGTGCTATTTGCATTCTGCTCGTGAAGCTCTAATGCGATGTGCCAGCGCGAGCGGCGTGATTAGCATGCTGCTGTRCCCGAGCAGGAGGCTGCCGCGAGCGCGGCCGGAGAAAAGCAGCCCCAGAGCCTGCAAAGGGCTCTGAAATAAACCTCTATCCGCCACTCGGGAGCGTTTGCTGCAGGAGGGGTGCCCTGGCAAAGCTTCCGTCGCTCGCACCTCCCGCATGGGAGCTGCAGGAGCGGATCAGTATTTGGTTGTTCCCTGCCAGAATGCGAGTGGAAAGAGGAAGGAGGCAAAGCAGTTCTTGTTGTTCCTGCCTCCTCTCTCAGCCCTCTGCAGCAAACAACAGCAGCAGTGTTCTCCTGGCATGTAGGGGAACAAGGGACACTAGGAGGCTATTAGCGTTTCCTAATTAACCTAATCCTGCTGAGACAAAGGCCCTGTGCCTCCCAACATGGAGGTGCTACAACACAGAGGTGCTAAAACCCGCAGTGGGGGCGGCGGGGGCGAAATAGCCGCTCTTTGCTTTGTGCCCCGCGAGTGAGCCCAGGCCTGACGAGCGCGCGGTCCCCACAGAGGAGAACGAGTTCATCCTGTACGCGACGCGCTACTCCATCCACCGCTACGACCTGGCCTCGGGCGTCAGCGAGGAGCTGCCCCTGGCCGGGCTGCGCGGCGCCGTCGCCCTCGACTTCGACTACGAGCACAACTGCCTGTACTGGGCCGACGTCACCCTGGACATCATACAGGTGGGCTGGCGGGGAGCCCGGGCGGCCTCGTCCTCCAGCGGCAAGCGCAGCGTCCTGCCGTGTCCCACCGTGCCACACCATGTGCCACCATGCCCCAAAGCATAAGGGTCATTGCCCTGTGACTGACCTTCACACACAACCAGCCTTAGAAACCYATCTCAGCCAGGTTTGTCCCCAAATTCTGTCCTAACTCACATGCTGCTCAAGCCAGTGAGCTTTCCATGAAATTTCAATGTCTATATGGTTCTAAAACGCTGTAGCTAAGCTCCCAGAATGCAAGAACAAGGATTTATTTCCAGCCAGGTGGGAAAGCTCCACAGCTTGAGCTCCCACGTGTGCACTTGGGACCAAGAGCTTCCCTCTCCTCAAAGGCAAGGCGTCCTCTTGCCTTCTGAGGTGCCACTCAACAAGACTCAGAAGGCAGTACYGAGCACTTTGCAGAGCCCGCCCATAAAAGAAAATATTGACAACAACACCCTACACAAGCTTAGCATTTCACCCTGCCCTTACTAGCCMAAAATTCCTGCTGTTCCTCCCTGCTCCGGTCGCCTGTCACCTGCATCATTGCCACCTTGCACTGTGGACGCAGGTGCAGAGCAGCRGGGCTGTAAGCACAGAAGGGCTTTGAAATTTGAGCTCTTGTTTTAGGTATTTTGCCTTTGCGAGCTTCCTGGCACACCTGACTGCTAACCTCGAGGCTGTGAGAGCTTCCTGTTTATTTTTCTTCTTTTATTTTTTAGCGTCTTTGTCTCAACGGCAGCTCTGGGCAAGAAATAATCGTAAGCACTGGGCTGGAAACAGTGGAGGCTTTGGCCTTTGAACCCCTTAGTCAGCTGCTTTACTGGGTCAATGCCGGGATTCCCAAAATTGAGGTATGTCTACAACCTCCCGTGCTAAAACCAGATGGTTTTGCATTTGTGCATCCATCTGGATGCCAASTCGAGGTCTCAATGCTGATGTGTCATTACTGACCCTCTTTCTTTGTCACTACTGCAGGTTGCCAATCCGGATGGAGACTTGCGACTTACTGTCCTCAACTCCTCCATCCTGGAGCGCCCCAGAGCACTGGCTCTGGTTCCCCGGGAAGGGTAAGCAAGAGATCACCATGGTTAGYGGGAAGGGAGTCCAAGACTGGCAGTTGCTTTGTGTTTCGATCCATSCTTTCTTCTCAGACCTGCACATTTCCACTGGTGATGAACTTTCCTGCTGGTAAAGCTGCTCTAGTTGGTGGGGTGTGAGGAGCTGTGCTGTGCTCAAATACAGCAACCAAAGGAGGGTTTCACCTTCTTTTTTGGCTTTTTGCACTTCCGAGGTGTTCTCTGCTCTATAAGCTGTCTCCTTGTGCTGAGTAGTTTCACCACCATTTCCCATTATCTCTCCGGCTCTCGCYAGGCTGATGTTCTGGACCGACTGGGGAGACTCCCAGCCCGGCATTTACAGAAGCGACATGGACGGCTCTTCAGCCGGCTGCATCGTTTCCGAGGGCGTGCGGTGGCCCAACGGCATTTCCGTGGACGAGCGCTGGATCTACTGGACGGAGGCCTACATGGACAGGATCGAGAGGGTGGACTTCAACGGCCTCCAGCGATCCGTGATCCTCGACAGCCTCCCTCACCCCTACGCCATCGCTGTGTTCAAGGTATTTATGCAGGGCCTCTTCTTAACCGGGTAGAGATGCACACGGTGTCCACGGTCTTAGGCAGGGGATTGGGCTTGAGGCGTGTTTAGAGCAGCGGATCTGGCTCCCGGGAGTGAGCGGGGATGCGCTGAGGACCCCCTTGCCCTGAGGAGCAGAGCTTGTGTTCCAGAACGAAATCTACTGGAACGACTGGTCGCAGCTGAGCATTTTTAGAGCGTCCAAAAACAGTGGCTCCAGAATGGAGATTTTAGTCGGGCGATTAAACGGTATCATGGACATGAAGATATTCTACCGAGGAAAGACGACAGGTAACCTGGGCGCGCATGCAAGTGGCCTTTCCTTGGGACACTGATTTAAAAATCAGTGTTGTGACAGCCCGGGAAGTCTGTTAAGGTCCTTCGTGTCCTTGGGAGCAATGCACTAGGTAAATCCAGGTGTCCCCGTATCCTCACGGAGCCCCTTCGCCCTGTYCAGGGGAGAACGCCTGCATCGCCAAGCCCTGCAGCCTGCTCTGCCTGCCCAAGTCCAACAACGGCCGGAGCTGCAAGTGTCCCGAGGGCGTCCCCAGCACCAGGCTGCCTTCCGGGGAGCTCCGCTGCGACTGTCCTCGCGGCTACGTCATGAGGAACAGCACCTGCGTCAAGGAAGGTACCTCCGTGCTCCCTTCTCCTAGCTGGGAGGCCGTGGTTTCTGCCGCTTTGAGGCCCCCTGGGACTGACACCAGCCCTTTCCTTCCTCCTCTGCACCAGAAAACACCTGCCTGCCGAACCAGTACAGATGCTTCAATGGGAACTGCATAAACAGCATTTGGCAGTGTGACAACGACAACGACTGCGGGGACATGAGCGACGAGAAGAACTGCCGTAAGTGTCCCGAGGCAGTGCCTGCCCRTCCTGCTTACAGCCCTGCTGTGTCAGCAATGCGCCAAGCTGCTGGTCTACACTCCCACTGTAGCTGCAGGGACAGTACAAGTGCTGTCATCCCAAATGGACTGCATGGATTGTACCCTGCAGGAGCCTGGCTTTTAACCCTGGCCAGCTCAGGGCTACCTGAGCTTGACACCTAGGGGAGAGTGATGCAGCTTTGGTGCATGCTAGAAAGAGGGCCAGGTTTCAAATATGGAATCAGCAGAGGACTGGACACTGGGGAGATGCTCTGCATCCTATTTCATACTTATTAAGAGGTCATTTTCCTGCTAGAAAAGAGAGAACAGCCAAATACAGCCTTTCCCCTGGTCCAACCTCTTAAAGCAAAGAGACAATAAGAGCATCCCTGCCCTGCTGCTCGAGGCGCGCGGTAGCAATAGCACAAACGAAGCAATAGCAGCTCAGGCTGTGGACCAGGCGTGCACGGTCCTGACCCCCTCTCACCTGCTTTGGCAGCCACGACRGTGTGTGACGCCGAGAGCCAGTTCCGCTGCCGGGGCTCGGGCACCTGCATCCCGCTCTCCTACAAGTGCGACCTGGAGGACGACTGCGGCGATAACAGCGACGAGAGCGGCTGCGGTGAGCCTCAGGGAGCGGGGGCGGCTCGGGCTGCAGCGAGGCCGGCGCAGGACGCGCTTCCGAGGCCACTAATCGCACACCCTGCCCGCAGAGGCGCACCAGTGCAGGGGCGACGAGTTCAGCTGCAGCTCCGGCATGTGCATCCGCCTCTCCTGGATGTGCGACGGCGACAACGACTGCAGGGACTGGTCCGACGAAGCCAACTGCACCAGTAAGCCCTTCGGCGCGGTCTCCGAGCTGCTATTTCCTAGGGAAAGCAACGGCTTTTTCCCAGGGATTAGGTTGAGCTCAGCAAGGGGCTCCTCACCTAATCGTGTTGCCCAAGTAGTTTGAGGGGCTAGGCTGGTGTGGTCCTGGGTTTACACCTCTTGTGCACCAAGTGTTACATCCCCGAGTCTGATTTTCTATTTGCCATAACACTCAACCATCCTGTGCAACACAGTGCAGAACTACTGTCCCCAAGCTGCCTGCCAAGCTCCAACAGAGACCGCTTCTCATGAGAGAAGCCAACAGGAAAAAACATACCAATCTCTTTRATTAAAATTTCCCCTGGGTACTTGCTGGCTGCCGGAGCGGGGCACAAGGCTGAGGAGCATCCTTTGGGATCTCTGCACGCTGGAGCCTCCGCCGAGGCTGCTTGTGGCAGCAGAGGTTTAAGCATTTCACTGGGGATCCCAGTCGTTAGTATTCAGTCAGCGCAGCTATGTAAGGAGGTTTAATTTATATTGGTATCACTTATCTGTCATATGAGTTTCTCCAGAGAGAATTACTACGGGAACCTACTTCAAAACGCATATCGGGTTTGTTAAGCCGAAAGTTGAAATTATCTAAGAGGATCACAATTATTTGAGAAACATTTCATCTGACTCCACCAGCTGCATTTATTGCTCTTATCTAAAATAATTACATTTCACACTGAATACCTAATAGAATATTACTGCCACAAGATTGTAGCATTTTGAAGTATCTGCAACTGCATGTCACCAGCRAACCTTAAATTCAGTAGCGTGCAATTTAATTAAGCCGAACATTGCTTTTCCTCTAGAGAATGATGAGTGCTCTCCTGGTTGGAGAAAGGTATTCATTTTTAAAGGGACACTGTGCAGTAGGCTTCGACCCATTTAAACCCAACAGGAGCCTAAGGCAGGCCAGGGTCCTAATCCCATTGGGACATGCTGGGGCGTAAGTGCGCGGCGCAAGCCTGCCGCGGCGAGCCCAGCTCAGCGCCCGTGCGGCTCCGCTTCCAGCAGTGTCCCACACCTGCGAGGCCTCCAGCTTCCAGTGCCAGAACGGGCACTGCATCCCGCAGCGCTGGGCCTGCGACGGCGACGCCGACTGCCAGGACGGCTCCGACGAGGACCCTGCCACCTGCGGTAACACGCATGGGGACGGCTGGGGCAGAGCCAGCGATGCAGACTTGGGGAGGCAACTCCCATCCCCTCAGGGAGGGGATTTTCGTTAAGAGCAGCTCTATATAACGCAACATCACTGACGTCTGAATTTCAGAGAGAAAGTGCAATGGCTTCCAGTGCCCCAATGGTACCTGCATCCCAACCAGCAAACACTGCGATGGCATCAATGACTGCTCCGACGCCTCGGATGAGCAGCACTGTGGTGAGTACCAGGGCCGCGGGACCCGGCGGGGACCCAGGAGCAAAGGCACGTGGGGAGGTCTGAGCTCACACTCATCTGCTCCTCCGTGCAAGGCCAAGCGGGTGGGATAGCACAGGGACAGGAGGGGAGGCTATGGCAGGGACGTGTCTAAATTGTGCYGAGCTGCTGGTACCGGGATGCAGTACCTGGTGAGGCAGCACGCATKCATAGAGAGCTCGGACTATTTGCCAGGGAAGCTGTCTGCACCTTGACAAAAGGCACTGCCCTTCCCTGCCTTTCCGTGCCCCCCATCTCCGCAGAGCCCCTGTGCACCCGCTACATGGATTTCGTGTGCAAGAACCGGCAGCAGTGCCTGTTCCACTCCATGGTGTGCGACGGCATCGTCCAGTGCCGGGACGGGTCGGATGAAGATGCCAGCTACGCGGGATGCTGTAAGCGTGGCAGAATGCTCTTGTGTCAGACTAAGGCAATCTGTACAAAATGAGGGGTTGATGGAGAAGGAAACCAATGCTCAGAGAGGGGACTGCCTTGGCCCAGTACCCCAAAGCCAACAGTGCTCCAGAAAGGTGGCCCTGGGCTACAGCACTTGACTTTTCAGTCCATAGCTGCCTTTTGATGTGCTCTGTCCTCTCTCTAGCATGACGTGCCCCTAGCCCTTGTACTAGAGCAGCTGGCTGTGGGGTGGACAGCTCAGGACAGCTCTCGTGTCCCCTGCAGCCCAGGACCCCGAGTTCCACCGCACCTGCGACCAGTTCAGCTTCCAGTGCCAGAACGGCGTGTGCATCAGCCTGGTGTGGAAGTGCGACGGCATGGACGACTGCGGCGACTACTCTGACGAAGCAAACTGTGGTGAGCCCCCTTCACGTTTGTATACACCCCAGACATATCCGTGTACACCTAGAGCGGACACATACAACGTTCCGCTTGCACCCTGCACCATGCCTTACCTAGAGAGCAGCATCACTGTCCTCGTATTACAGCCAGAGCGAAGCACAGTGAAAACCTGACACAGACAGCACAGATTGCGGTTGACCAAGTCAGAGAGGAACCTGTTTGCTCCACAGATTAGCAGCCCGAGGCAGCCTAACCAAGCTCAGTATTGAGCAAGGCTCCCTCGGCAGCTTTGGGAGCTGCACACAGGCACCCCAAGCAGCGCGTGCCCCTTTTGGCACAGCAGCCTCGGCCCCTCGGGGCTCACGGTGCCCTGCTCTCCTCGGCAGAAAACCCCACGGAGGCCCCCAGCTGCTCCCGGTACTACCAGTTCCAGTGCGGCAACGGGCACTGCATCCCCAACAGGTGGAAATGCGATGGCGAGAACGACTGCGGCGACTGGTCGGACGAGAGGGAGTGCGCGGGTAGGGCGCGGGCGGCGTGCGGCGCTCCTCCCGCTCGTGTTTCGGGCCCCTAGCAACAGGCCCGGCTCTCGCCGTTGGGCTTTTCAGGGTCTCCAGCTCTTCCCGTGTCCACCTCGGGGCCCACCACGTGTCTGCCCAATCGCTTCCGCTGCAACAGCGGCGCCTGCATCGTCAACAGCTGGGTCTGCGATGGCTACAAGGACTGCGCCGACGGCGCTGACGAGGACGCCTGCCCTACTCCGCGTGAGCCTCCCTTGGCCTTTGCCCTTTCCCTTCTCTGTCGTGCTGCGCCTGCGAGCACTGTCCACCTTCCCGTCTCCAACACCATGGGGAACACGTTCCCAGGGCAACTTTTCAGCTCCCATCTCCGCTGCAGGTGCCAGCCAGGCCTGCTGTGCTCGGAGCTGGTGCAGGTCACCCCATCCAGCACTACCAGTGCCTGTATCCCCCTTTCCTGGCTTTTCCAGCCCTCTACAGTCAGGAGAGAGTAGGGCTCGGAGACCTAGCGAACAAAACCCAAATCTAAATACCTGTTAGATGGGAAGATGTTGCCATCTAGTGGAGCTGGGGCCTGRGGACAGCTGTGGTGGCAGCAGGGTGGCCTGGCGGTGCCCAGTGCCCTTCCTCAGCGTGCTGCATGCTCCACCAGGACCCAACGTGACGGCCACCTCGCCGGCACTGCCCGGCCGCTGCGGCAGGTTCGAGTTCGAGTGCCAGCAGCCGCCCAAGTGCATCCCCAACTGGAAGCGCTGCGACGGCTCGCGGGACTGCCCGGACGGCACCGATGAGAGGAGCTGCCGTAAGTGCCGCGGGAAGAGCTCGGCCGAGCCCTTTGCAAGGGCGCGTGCCCTCAACAGTCCCGCTGCCTTGCAGTAAAGGCAGGAGTACCGTTTTCAATAGCCCCCAAAGAGCGCCCATCCYGCTAGACAAGGCTGCTATTGAGAAATCAGGCGCAGCACAGAAGTGTCACATGCCTCGGGTGTCATGCCTCCCGGATGGTCTTGCAGAGGGTGGATGGCAGTGGTGTCCTGGACCTTCACCGGGAAAGAGGAGGGATGGGCTCCAGGTTCTTTCCATAGTGGATGTGAGCATCCCGGGGGATGCAGCAAAACAGCAATCCAAAAGAGCCCCATTAATGGCACGCTGTGTGTGACACGCGGCCACCCCAGGAGCAGCACAGCGCGTTTGGCAGCCGTKACCCACACAGCTCTGTGCCCCTTGCAGCCACGCACAGCAGCCCGCCGTGCCCCAACGGCTACCGGTGCGAGGACGGTGAGGCCTGCCTGCTGCTGACRGAGCGCTGTGACGGCTACCTGGACTGCTCGGACAGCAGCGATGAGAGGAACTGCACTGGTGAGCAGCGGCCCCGCGATCAGCATATGCTTTGGGAGCAGCTAGGAGCATCAGGGCTACGTTCTGCCCTGAGCGGTCTGCTCTTCTCCATCAATAACCCCTTCCCTCAACTCTATTTTGCCACATTTGGATGGTGCAAATAGTCCCTTGAGTGCTTATTGCTATTTCTACCCTCTCATGCGACACACTTAACTCTTGTCCCTGTTCTGTGTAAAGGGGACTGCTTTCCTCCAGTAAAATTGCTTTCCGCACTGTCTGCCTAGATGACACCATCGTGTACAAAGTCCAGAACCTCCAGTGGACAGCTGATTTCTCTGGCGATGTCACATTAACATGGGCTCGGCCAAAAAAGATGTCCTCGACCTCCTGTGTCTACAACGTGTATTACAGGTACAGTGCATCTTACAGACTCGTGCACGACCCGTTGCTGTTTGTGTCAAAGAAAGGATGGGGGAAGCACGAGCACCACTAACAGTATTTGCGTGTTTACAGCCAAGCACCAAAACAAATCTGGTCTTGAAAGACGGGAAAATTTGCAATCCATTTCTATTTAACATTTTTCTAATACTTTGTTACAAAGGAGACCCAAAATAGCTCTTTGAAAAGGACATGTGTGAAAAGCTCTCTGTCTTCTAGAGTGTTTACTTTGACAGTAGTATGGGCATATTTGTTTTTTGTTTTCTGCTTGGGTCTTGTCTTTGTGGGACCACTAACAATGAGAACAAAGTCAAGAAATTAGAGCACAGCAGTGATGGAAACCTCGGGGGACAGCGGCTCTAAGGCACTGCGTTATATTTAGTTTGTRCTTTGAAACGCTTCCTTTTCAAGTTTGTTATGTGGCTTTACTGAAGAGGAAAGGAAGATGCAAGTTCTCAAAACATAGTTAGATATTTTGTCCTTCAGGAGCCGCTGAGCCCCCTCTCTCACTGAACCTCCTCCCGAGTGAAGTGCTTTGCCTCTCGTGCAGGACAGTTGGCGAGAGCATTTGGAAGGTTTTGGAAACACACAGCAACAAAACGAACAGCGTTTTGAAAGTCCTCAAGCCAGACTGTAGCTATCAGGTGAAAGTCCAAGTGCAGTGTCTCAGCCGCGTGTACAACACCAACGACTTCATCACGCTGCGCGCACCCGAAGGACGTAAGCAGACCCGCGGGGACRTTCCCCTTGCCTCGTCCCTGCTAGGGGGTGACCGCAGAGGTAGCCCCTGTGCAAACAGAGGGGGCTGCTCCCCCATTCACACTCTGCCATTCAATTCCGCCAGCAAGGAACGAGATAATCTAGCTGCATGGTGAAGGTTAAAGCAAAGATGAGGAAAAAGACAAAAGACCCTCTGAGAGACCCTGTCCTGCTTTCCCTCCATGGTCTGGACACCGTGATGGTGGCTGTGCTGCTAATGCCTGTGTTTCTTTCCCCAGTACCGGATGCTCCCTTTAACCTTCAGCTGTCCCTAAGAAAAGAAGCCGAGGGGGTGGTGACCTGCTGCTGGAGCCCTCCTGTGAATGCCCATGGGCTCATACGGGAATTCATCGTGAGTCCTGCTCGCGCCGGGGCCAGGCCTACCTCAGACGTGGGGCAGGAGCCCCGCTCGTCCCTCAGAGCAGAGCGGGTCCTAGGGGCTCCTGGCAGCAGCAGTTCCCTTCTCCGAACATCTCTGAAGAGGGTGAAGGGTCCTCAAATAAAGGGGTCCTCAAATAGGACCTTTGCAGAGGGYATCTGCTGCAAAGGTTAGGCAAGAGAAGAGAAGTACTGCAGGACTCGAGGTGGTACCACCATCCTYAAATCCATGATTTCATTTCTGGCTCGCTTTCCAAGCTTTTAGAATTCAATATAGTGTCATTCTGACCCAGAGGGACGTGTCACCTTGTGGTAGTGGAGAAGGGAGAGCCCTGATTGCTTGTTTCCGCGCTTCCCAGGTGGAATACAGCAGAGGTGGATCCAAAGAGTGGTCATCAATGAGAACTACCAAGAACTATACAGAGATCAATAACCTACAGGTCAACACGTTATACACTGTTAGAGTGAGTATTTTGAAAGCTTTAGTTATTGCTGTACTATCAACGCTCTCATTATTTTCCTTTAGATGATCTGGGAACTGAGCATCAACTTTCAACTAACTATTAGAAAGTTTGTTGTTAAAAATCTGCCCTTTACTGTCAAACCACAATGGGGATTTGGTATTTGCACTGGTGACATGTATAGTTTCACGGCCTAAATTCTGCCCCTTGATTTGCTCTTTCACCCAGGAGACCAGGCTGTGTTATGAAATCTGCACTATTAATTGCCCGTTTCAAAGTCATTGCCATTGCACCGGATCTGGGCCAGAGATAAATTTGCTCCTAACTGTACCACTGAGAAAAGAAAAGCTATACATGTGGAGAACATATACATTTGGGAGACACAGGATAATTGCAGACTGAACTGATAAGATAGGAAACCAAAGTCTGTAAAGTGAACTCTGTTAAATGCACCCTCTGCTATTGTCCGTCTAACTCATTCTCTGCCTGCATTGCACAATGTTGGCAGTGTGCACTGGTTCATATTAACTAACTCTCTCATTTGGAAAGGTTGCTGCAGTAACTAGTCGGGGAGTGGGAAACTGGAGTGATTCCAAATCCATAACCACCACAAAAGACAAAGGTAAGCATTGCTGTTGTTTTACTTCAGATCAAATTGGATAACATACCAAATCCTCTAAGAATTACCCTGAAATGTTAACATCAACATGCCCACCACCATCTTTTTTCTTTATCCTTCCCTGCGGGGTGTTTTACAATCTTCAGCAACTTTTYTCTACTGTTTCACTTAACTTTAACTGCCTGCAAGCTCAGTGGTGAGTCTGAGCCAGTCATTGGCTCTTCCTCCGTGCCCTGGCCATGGTGCAAAGGATGGGAGGTCTGCCCTGGAAATGCACCAGAAACGTGTCCAGAGGGTGCCCCTCTCTCCTGGGCCACAAGTAGATTCCCAAGGATTTTAGTAGCCTAGACCCTACCTTCACATAGCCAAGGTGCATTACCATTAACTCCTTCAGTACTTCTGCCTGACAGGACATCCATTCCTTCCTTTCCCTTTTAGTTTATGTTGGTTTCTGCATTTCATAGAGGCTGGACCTCTAAAAGACCATCAGGGTTCCCAGGAGCTATCACAGCACCGCAGTCATTCACTCACAGACAGCAGACAAATGGAAACAAAACAATAAACCATTTCCCACTGCAATGTTTTTGAAAAGCCTTTTAGGAATCATTTGTATTCATGACAACTTCTTTATTTTGAAAACTATATTCTGATGTCAGCACTGCCTGCCAGCTAATTTGTCAGATAAAAGTGCATCCTCACGGTGCTGACAAAGAAAGGAAAGAAAACAACACGCTAAAATTCAGGATTCCTCCTAAGATGAAGAGCATGAATACCTGATTATTAGAGACAGCTACAGAGGTAAAAGAAGTCTGTAACGTCCTTCACTTTGATTTACATTGGAGCTTTGCAGCTGTCCATACTGACAGCTCCTGGTCTCCCACCACTGATAATGTGGACTGTAATACAGAGCTGTCCCAGGGAGTTCAGCAGTAAAATACCTGTCTGGTCCTCTCTGTGTGCACCCAGTGCCTAGCAAAACACAGATGTGTAAGGCAGCTTTTAGGTGACTGATCTGAGAAAACAACAACAGACATTACTTTTATATATCACTGCCTTTTCTGTGGGACGTGTGTCTTAGACATGCAAGCTTGGCCTGCTAAGACCAGGGAAACTCTTTGTCTGATATTTGCTCACCATTGTGAAAGCCTGTGTTCTTCTCATCTCCTCTAAGTGTTAAAATAACAGCAGTTTCTTGCCTTCCTTCCAGTCATTCCTCCACCTGTCATACATATCGAGAGCTACAGTGAGGACTCCATAAGTTTCACCCTAAAAATGAATACTAACATCAAGGTAATTTTTTGATCTTTTCTACTAAAACAGCAGCTAAGGAAAGGAAAAGTGGAGCTGATGAAATATGGAGCTGATAAAACTTGAAATATTGGATGGGATAGATAAGATCACCCACTTAAGTATTGTAGCTATGTTTGAACACGAATTGTTTCATATTGATTTATTACTTAATACTCATCAGTGGTCCCAGACACAATACTAAGATTTAAAATGGTGAAACTTTTCCTGCATTCAAAAAACAGCTGAAGACATAGTTTATATTTGTTGCTACTCGACAGGTCAGCGGTTATATTGTGAACATCTACTGGACCTTTGATACACACAGGCAAGAAAAAAGGACTCTGATCGTAGAAGGAGAAAAATYGCTCCAGAAAGGTAAACTCTTTACATGTAAAATTTTCCTCCTTGAGTCAAATCCGAAGGGAATTTGTTGGTGARGGTTATAGGCTTAGTCTTGCCAATCTCTCTCCTTCCTCAGTGGCTAATCTGACAGCGCAGACACCCTACGAAATCTCCGTGTGGGCTAGGACGGAGCTGGGCGACAGCCCTCTGGCCTTTGCACGCGTTGTGACCACTGGGACGAGACCTGTGTCCCCAAGTCTCAAAGCCAAGGCCATCAACCAGACCGCGGTGGAGTGCAACTGGACCGGACCAAGGAACGTTGTAAGCTGCCGATCCTCTTTTCTCACCCATGAGAACAGGGTCTAGATCCGAACCTCAAAACACAAGTAAATCTCCCAGAAGTGGCCAGTGGGATCGAATTCCACAGGCCTGAAAATGTTAAACCTGGAAAAACTGCAGCAAGGACCTGCTGCCCCATAAGCACAGGCAGAGACAGCATTTCTGTTGCTTAGCTGTTCTCTCCTCCACAGGTCTATGGCATCTTCTACGCCACATCCTTCCTCGAACTCTATAGGAGCCCACACAACAGCACCACCACCTCTCACAACATGACCGTGATGGTGAACAGAGATGAGCAGTACTTGTTCCTGGTGGGCTCCTTCTCCCTCCTCCCCGCAGCGCGGGCTCCGTTTCGGTGCCGCCGAGCCAAGGCACAGTGCTAACCGCTGCGTCCCCTCTTTAAGGTCCGCGTGCTGTCTCCCTACCAAGGGCCACCCTCCGACTATGTCGTGGTGAAGATGATCCCGGACAACCGGCTCCCTCCCCGGCACCTCCACGCTGTGCTCACCGCAAAGACCTTTGCGGTCATTAAGTGGGAATCGCCCTACGACTCGCCCGACCAGGATATGGTAACTTCTCCGTAGGATTTCGTATGAGTTTTGCCCCCAGGGGTGATGTTTCAGCATAGTATGAGATTGCTAGCAAGCCTGCAGGAAAGTGAGATTTTCTGTCACTCACTGCATGCACCTTTTCTCCCCCTCCAGTTATACGCTGTTGCAGTTAAAGATTTAGTAAGGAAAACAGATAAAATCTACAAAGTGAAAACCCGAAACAGCACGGTGGAGTACACCATCAAGAAACTCGAACCAGGAGGCAAATACCACGTTATTGTTCAACTGGGAAACATGAGCAAAGAGTCCAGTATGAAAATCAACACAGGTAAAGGGAAAAATATAACTGTTTGGGTCACCTGTAAATTCTTGCAGCACTGTCCAGGAAAGGGAATCCCATGCCAGTCCCTGAGCCCTCTGCTATATCCCACTGCCCAACAGAGCAGAGGGCTCTCACTGTTCTGGCATCACTTATCGATCTCTCACTACCCAAGTGTCCGTCCACCTCCCAGCKAAAGCAATTAGGAAAGCAAGCAAACAAATAAACAACAGTATCTTGGCACGGCGGCCCGGGAATTTTTCTCCTGCCTACATGGAGATGGGAGCAACACCTTCTTTTGCCATGTAGAGGGAGTGGAATGTTGTTATTGCTCTGCCATAAAATAAAACACTGACTGCTCATATGCTACAGTGTCCTGTCCTCCAGGACAGCCTTTTGTATGCAGAGTATTGCGTTGGTCCTTAAAAAGTACTGACTTTCCAAGTGACCTCACTGCTCTTGTTTACGCTTTAAACCCAGTCTGTTTTTCTCTTTTTGTCATTTGCAGTTCCCCTGTCTGCACCAGACGCCTTAAAAATAATAACAGAAAATGACCATATTCTGCTGTTTTGGAAGAGTTTAGCACTTAAGGAAAGCAATTTTAACGAAAGCCGGGTAAGTGGCACCCCTGTGTCCTCAGTCGTATAGGCCCTTGGACTCTTTCAGACTCTATAAATACATGAGCACGCTCCTAAGTGTCCTTGTTAAGCCTTCTATATGGAGCACACTTCAATTCACGGCACAGCTAAGGTGTAAGATCCAATCGGCTGCTTTTGACGTAATTATGCTCTTGAGAAAGGTCACCTATCACACGTGGGAAGGACTGGGAACTGGCCTCAGCCGCCCAGGTCAGTAAGCGCACCAATAGCCTCTGAGAGCTGTTATCATTTAAGTTTTGATAGGAAATCTGTGAAATGCTCTGTCAGGACCTGGGCAGGTGGAAATCTATGTCAAAAAAAAAGGTCATTGTTGATGGACTCCATTTTTGGGTGGTCTCCTGTGGATGCTAAGGACAGAGCGAACCAGAGAGACTGCATATTTCTCCTTACGCTGGCCAAGGTCAATGCACACTGCCTGGAGGAAGCTTTGCTATTGCTTTCTGAGTCAATAGACCAAACACATTTCATCAAAGCTAAATTCAAGAGCAAAAACAATTTTTAAAGACCTGTCAGAAGAAGCAAACCTAACCTCTGCCACTCCGCGCAGCTGAGTAATTTGGGATTTGTGCTTTTATTTTCACAACTCTCAGGGTTATGAGATTCACATGTTTGACAGCTTGATGAACATCACGGCTTATCTTGGGAACACCACCGAAAACTTCTTCAAAGTGTCCAACCTGAAGATAGGTCACAACTACTCCTTCACGGTTCAGGCCAGGTGTCTGTACAGCGGACAGATGTGCGGAGAGCCAGCCACGCTTCTGTATGATGAGCTAGGGACAGGTAAATCACTGGCTTTTTCTTTCTCCCTTTTCCTTAACGCAGACTAATGAAAGCTTCAAAAACTGTCCAGAGAGGAGTTAATAAAATATTACATAGTCAGTCAACGTGGTGTTTGCATCCTTGCAAGGCAGGCTAGAATAAATCATCGTGCAGCTTCCTGAATGTGAACGTTGCGGCGATTTGGCCGTATTTCAGTTTGGCTTGATGAACAGGGCATTGACCCAGCAGCAGGCAGAGGAACGTGGTTTCGGTTGCGAACGTCACTTCTGTCCCTCCTGGCCCGCAGGTGAGGATTCCTCCGCATCGAGAAGCGGCAGCTCCACGGACGTAGCGGCCATCGTGGTGCCGATACTGTTCCTGTTGCTTGTGACGCTGGCGATTGGATTTGTGGTGCTGTACATGAGGCACAGGAGACTGCAGAACAGCTTCACGGCCTTCGCCAACAGCCACTACAGCTCGCGCCTGGGCTCGGCCATCTTCTCCTCRGGTGACGATTTAGGTACGTTGCTCCATGCCGTGGACTTTAAGGACAACTCTAAGGACCTGAATTTAGCCACAGAGCTAATTTCTGCATCATGCCTTGGATTATCTTTGGCATGAAAAGCTCTAAGGGTTTGGTYTTGTTCGAAACATATAGAATCATAGAATCATCATAGAATGCTTAAGGTTGGAAGGGACCTCAGAGGTCATCTAGTCCAACCAACTATATATAACCCTATATAGTATAACCCTATATATAGTATAACCCTAGCCCACAAAAGTTATTTCTTCAGCTAAAGAACCCCCTTTAGTACAAACGAGCTCAAATTTGGATATCCCTRTAACAGAGCTTTGGGTTTGTTTTCCAGGAGATGAGGATGATGAAGCTCCAATGATAACTGGATTTTCAGATGATGTTCCAATGGTCATCGCATGAAGCACGTTTCCCATTGTAAAAACCAAATGGTGTAAATATTTTATTTGATAAAAATAGTTGATTGTTTATTTTAAAAAGCACTTTGAGTTGCAATACGTTATTTTTATATGGGCCAAAAAATTTTAAAAAATACACTTTGTAGTAATCAACTGTGAATCGCAAACTAGGTTGATTTAGTAACAAACTGCTTTGATTTAACATTAATTTAGTCTTACAAGGCTATGCTTGCTGGGCATGCTCTTAAGTCTGTGAGATACTTTCCGTTGACTAAATTGGCTACTCATTTTATTTTTCTAAGACAAGAATAAATTTATTTAAAAATAATTCAGGAGATTATATATGTAGAGAGAAAAAAGTAATATAGTCCCTGAAAGTTTTGCTTTTACTGAAAAAAAAAAATCCTTTGGACTTTGTTTTATATGGAAGTATTTTTGTTGTGTTAATTTATTGGGAAATCTGCTTGAGAACAGATTTCCAAAGTCGTCAGACATCGTACACATTACTGTGTAGAACATGTGCCACTTCATCATGCAAGGCAGGAGTATTTTGGCATCCCCATCATTGTTCTTGCCATGATAATAAAATTCCTTATTTTTACATATTTCTCCCATTGTTAAAGGACCCACAATCTCTCAGGAAACTGAGACGCAGATAGACCAGGACTCTAACCATGAGCTCAAAACCCATAGACAGCAGCAGGGTTTAAGTGAGCACTTCAGTGTGTTGCTAATCTGGGCCACAGGGCCTAAAACAAGGTGTTTAGGTTGCTACAGGCAACCCCAAAGTGGAAAACAGCCTGGGCGGATGAAGGGCAGTGGTGCCAAAGCACATCACACTGACAGAACTGTAGTCTGTGTCAGTCAATTGACTGAAAAAAACTGGCCATTCACCGTCTTTAAAACACTCATCCCAAAACACCTCTTCCAGCATAATTAGAAAAGCCACTTCCCTCTATGGAGCATCTTTAAGATGCTCCTATGTTGACAGGACAGAAGGGGGAGCCTCCACTGTGCAAAACTAGGCAAGTGCTTCACTTACAGCTTTGCCACAGYCTTGCAGAGCGGCAATTACTGCAAATCTAAGCTCATTTGGATTACAGTAGGGATCCAGTGCTCCTCCTTAAAAGTAGCTGAAATCAAACCTTCCCCTTATATATAAGTAACACATATATATATTCATCACTAGTCATTTCGCATTTACCGTAGACATAATACTGCCTCCCGAGTTCCAAAGTAGAAATGTGTGGTTACCACTGTCTACCTTTCTTTGCAATAACAAAATGTGAATCTCACCATGAATCTCACCATGAATCTCACCTTGCCAGCCCAAGAGTGGGGCTGGGAGGAGGTGGTCATGGTTCACACCTCGCCATACTCGATATATGCAAAGCCCCATAGTGAAATACAACACACTGTCTTCTCACTCTATTTTCCTTGTTTAAACCAAAAGTATTTTTGCTGTGTAAATGAAATTATACTTGCAGTCTTCCTACAGATGAAACAAGAAGGGCCAACTATGTTTTGATACATGRCTGATCCATTTAATTTCACATACAGAAAATATATAAAGCAGTTTAGGTTCTGTACGGTTTGATACACTATAGAAATCCTAAGTCTATTTTCAATTACTGGTGTCATTGATCCTGGTGACAATTTTTCCCCTGAAACTGGGACCAAACTAGAATCAGATTTTATAGATAGCAGTGATGTTGCAGAGTTGCAACATTTTTACCTGGTTAGAGAGCCAAGTGGTGTTGTTCTGGGGTAAAATTTTGGAGTAAATCAGCAAGACATGGCATAACCCAGTTTTTCAGGAATCACAGATACATACAGAGATAAGAATCCGACCCAGACACAAAACTAATTCAAGTTCTGTAAATGAAATATATATATATATATATATATTTCTGTAGGAAATAAAGTCTAAAAGCCAAGCTGAAGAGTGCTGAATCCCTTCCTCCTTAAGCAAGTGTTTCTGGCACAGGGATTCCAATGAGTATCCCAGAAGAGAGCACCGATATTGGTAAATTTTGCTGCTTTGCTCCCCAGTATAAATCCTGCTTGAGCAAGGCAAGGAGAACTTAGTCTGTTTCGTGTCTCTGTGTGGCAGGCAGATAGCAAGGACTTAGAGCTTATAACCGTGCTAATATTTCACAGCAACGCTTTGCTTGGATGTTCTCAAACATCAGCAGGGTGACAGGTCACCTCTGGTCACTCTGAAAGGTCCYTTTGTACTCGTGGCTCAGCAACACTCATACAGAGCTAAGACTATTGCCAGGGAAACGTTTGGTCGGAATATAATATTCAAGAAAAAACTCCCCAAACAGTGCCTCAGTAATGCAACGTGGGTGGAACGGAGCTGCAGACGTGGTTCAGAGCTGAGTCCAGCTTGGGTGGACAGCGCTGCAGCCCCTGCCCTCCCAAACCTGCTCCTCACTGCAAAAAGTACCACTGTGCTCTCAGCAAAGCATCTTTACAGGGCTAGCTGCATTTTATATAGAGATAGAAAAATTCTAAGCCCCAGGCAGGGAGTGAGCAGAACGGGTGCAGTCCTGGGTAAATTGTATATTTTTACGAAGTTTTGAAGCACGGAATCTTGTTCACAGAGATGTATATGGGGCGGGAGGGCTCTCTTGTACATACGGTACATGGATGTGGATGTATATTTTGTTCTTGTTTTGTTTCAGTAGCTTTATGCAATGTGACATGAGTTGTTCTCCGAAATTTTGGGAGGTGACTAGGGCTTACCTCACCGGGACACAGTGAAATGCCTGGATCCACAAGGCAAAAGGAAGAGCAGGGGATGATACTTGGTATTGAAGTCTATTTTGGATTTCCCTGCAGAGGCAGGCTGCTGCTCTAAAGTCCATTTGAAGAGAGGACTAAGGTTGCACCTTAAAACCTTATGGGAAAACATAAGGTTTTCTCATAAGTGCACGCAGAGCTTTAATCAGAGCCATGGCTGATGTGCTCCAAGCTCACGCCCTGCCATAACTTGCTCGTGGGCCCGGATCTTGCTGCAGCACTAGCAGCGGAGATCAGCAGATTTAGAACTGGGAAAAGATTGTTTTTCTTGGGCAGAGATCATGTTTCATCTAYATATATGCAAGCACTTTGCATCCAGAAAAAAGGGAGCCTACAAGAGCAAGCGAGGACTTGCTGTGAAACTTGTGGGCATCCGTGCAATCTCGTGGCCTCGTGGCACTGATGGGCCTTTACAGGCTGCTCAGGTCCTTAAGACAACCCACAGTGTTGGAACATTTACTGTCCTCTTCTTCTAGACTCATTAAGAGAGGAAATCCCTCCCGAGCAGGTAGCCTGCAGAAGCAGCATGCCCTTTCCTCACTGGGCAGATCTAAATCTCAGCATCAGCACACCTGAAATCCCAAGGACAGAGAAATATGTAAAGAAAGATRTAGCTGATTTGCCAGTGAAAATGTAAAGCTGTATTTGGAAAGGCCAGAATAACATCTTCATAAATTTCACGCCTCCTTCAAATGGACTTCAGAAATGCAAGTGCTGTAGTTTGAGTTAGTGACCCATGGATCCAGGGAGCATCTTCATTTCTGGTACTAGCTGTAACAGTTGTAACTAATAATTCAAAATCTGCAGTCAGTCTCTAAAGATTATTTTAGAGTTAGCATCAAATTCTAATCTGGTTCCTTAAGTGAAGTTTAATAATATACCATTTGAATACCTATTTTGTGTCCTTTTTTTTTTTTCTTGTCACTGATTTCTGCTATGTTATTATTGCACATTTTTGAAGGATTTTTTGTCTGTCAGATTTTTTTTCAYTTAATGATAATAATAAAAATTAACTGGGTAAACAAAACTTCTGGTTTCCAAAATAATTACCTACTCTCCATGTGCCTAGTGCATGAAAAATGTGAAGATATTTTTGAACCATATTTGATTTATGTTTTATATGAGAAGGTTCCACTAAATGATGGCAGAGCAGATTTGAGCTTTCAGCAGAAACAGCAGCAGAGTCCCACTAAAAAGGTGCAACTAACATGTCTAATTTGATCAYGCATCTTGATAGTTATGGTCCTTACTAGTGACTAAGCAACACCCAAGCATTGAGAGTTCTTGCAGCCTTTCACCTCGTTGCTTGCACAGTGACATCTCCCRCCCTTGCCACCCTCATCATATATCATTGCCCTGCAAAAATGTATTTCCCCAGCAACGCTGCTCACATGCCACGCAGGCGGTTTGCGTGTTGCTGTTTGAAACAATGCGTGCACATTCACCTGATGCACGCACGGCTCGCGGAACGCAGCCCAACGGGTACCCGCGGGCAGAGGTAACGAGCAGGCAGCCACCTCTTCACACATRCCTCATTTTCTAGTCTGCATAATTGGAAAGGCAACACTTGAGCTCAGTGGACATAATTGAGGCGTGCGAGCATCTTAAGTGTTGCACTTCATTAATGTTTAGCTTAAGGCATCGTTAACAAACAGCCCTTCCTTTCTCCCCGTTGCCCCTTCGTCAGGAATGAAGCTCATTTTCCCCTTCTGTGGCTGAAACAGATTGCTCGCCCCTGGAGGTGCAAGAAGTCACACCTCTCATTCCTATGCACCTACTTTGCTTTCAGGTAGTCAGCGCAGCTCTGGAGCCTCAGCTCTATGTCCCAGGGAGGAAAGCCTTGCACTGTACAAAAGATTTCAGAGCAAAGAAATATGTTTAGCCCTTTGGTCCTGAGAAGACTTGCAGATTTTTCTAATAGGAAAGCCTTCGCCCTAACTGTCCACTACCTTCATCAGAGTGGTATTTACCAAGTTATCTTCTGATCAGTTGATGAAATGCAGCTCTAAGAACATAGGAGATGCAATGTCTACCCATACGGCCCCACTGACAAGCTTATCCTCCAAGCCAYGTGTGGACTTCATGTCAAAAATCCACTGCCCTCCACTTCATCCTCAACATCAGACCCCATCACCTAGAGAACAGCTAAAAAACTATATGTGCAGACCTAGCTCCTTTGAAAGTCATTTTGCATTAGAATTTTCTGCTGACTGTTGCTTGATTTTATATCTTCCCCCTCTCTATATTCGTATGGGCTTCTCTTATCMTCTTGCTTCTCTACACAGTAAGCTCTTGAAATGCAAGAAAATATCTCACAGTGTCTCTGCAGTATCTGTGGGAATCTTTCAAGACTCTGCTCTCGTTTGGACCCACTTCCCAGGGCGGGTTAAGCATCTCACAAAGCAGACACGCTCTGATGTGGAGGGAGAGCAGCTGAAGATCTGGCTCGCTGCACCTCTTTGAGTGCCTCGTGCCAGACTCCTGAACGCTCATGTTTAGCCATTCTCTGTAGCAAAGATGAAATAGCCAAGGATGTTTCACAGCAGAACTCAAGGGGGAATTCAGGAGGGAAGAGCCAGGAGCTTCCAGAGAGCCCAGTCCTTGCCATAAGTAGGGAAGAGAGGGTCTGTGGGAAGGACAAACTCATGCTAACCATCAAAAGCTTGGCCTCTGCACTGGACCTCTCAATCTGCCAAATGTGGGATGCAAGAAAAATGGTAGCCCAGGGCTCTTCCAGGATGTGTGGTTTATTCCTTCCCTGTAAATTAYAGGCATTCAGAAGCCCACATCCCCCAGATCCTCGTAGCTGAGGCCACGTGACACCCGGCAGATTTGCTTTCCGCGGGTCTGCAGAGCTTAGCTAGGAGCTACAAACATCTCAGATTCAGCAAAAGCACCTGTGTGGGATTGGGCCGAGAAAACCCTTACCATTCTCCAGTATGATGGAGGATGATGAAGGGGGAACAAGATGATGATGATCTGGGAAGGCAGGCAGGAACTGAGTCGGTGAACGGGAGTGCCAGATGAAGACCAGCTAATTAAACACATCCTGAAGCTTCCTACGGCCTGACGCTCTCTGTGCACCAAGGAACCTCTTTGTAACCCAAGGCCTCAATGGACTGACAAACTGTAATAAAATTAACCTTAATGGATACCCAGGCCAGCAGGAAACTTATTTTAGAGATCCCTCCGAGGAGGAATTCGGTACCAAAATGTGCAGGCTTGCTCTGCTGGAGACACCACAGCCTGCTGCTCGGGGAACCTGTTTTGGGGAGACTCCAACCCAAAGGGACCCGTTGCCTTTGCTCGCGGGGTCCTGCATGTGCAGTAGATGGCAGCAGAAGCTTTGCTCACCACCGCCCACACAGACGCGCATTGCCTTCGCCTTTCTTGCCCTTTTTTTTTTTTCTCTTCACTTTTTACTTTTGGTGGCCTCAAAAATTATTAGTTCCAGATGAGCTCCTGCCGTTGCAATGGGCTGTTTAACCCGCTCGGCCCCGTGCAAGTTCCAGGGCAGCCTTGCGCCCCGTGCAAGCCGGGCATCAGAGGCAGGTTTTCCAGGCACGCCTGGTGCACCACGCTGCAAAGGAGACATGGGGAAGGGGAGGCCACTAACAGCCAAATCAGGGGGTATTTGCTTTTATAAGGACGGAGCATTTCTAGTCACGTCTGGACACAAACCACGCACTGTCTCTGGCAACTTAAGCAACTGCTCCATGCTCGTATTTGCGAGGATTACCTGTATTTCTGCACTATATCGTTCACCTCCAGCCACTTTCYGGCTTAATAAATTTGGCTAAGGAGAAAAATTATATGCATACGCAGTTGCATTAACTATCTGCGCTCTTACAACGTCTTACTCACATTTTGCGCCTTCCGTGGATTACGTATTCAGCAATGATAATCAAAACTACCAGATTTCCCTCCCACTGGAATAATAAGCACATCCTATATAAACAAGTTGTGTGCAAGAGGTACATTAAATGATTTGTTTCTTGTAAATGAAGACAGCCATAGCAAAACACAAGGAAAATTTCATGTTGTTTGCTTTCCTAATTCACTGTGCACACAGCCTTTAATCTGAGGATCTCGAAGCGCTCCGTGCAGTTTAATTAAGCCCCACCACTGCCATGTTGGGGGAGCACATTAAGTGTTATTATGCTGATTCTTTACAGCAGGGTAAACTCAGGGATGGAGTGGTGGTGCCAAACTCCCCTCTCCCCAGGCAGAATCGCTCCCTGCAGCTCTTCCACGCAGCCTTTCCAGCAGCCACTGGAGGATATGAGAGCTTCCAACCCCAAACACGCACAGAAACCTGCCGTCGCCGAAGGCTGTACCTCCCGGAACCGGCAAGAAGTCCARCGGGTCTCTGCAATGGGTTACACCGCAAAGCTGTGCATGGACATGACCCTGATGCCGGGTTAGGAGCCAGGCTCAGTCCCCATATGAACCTGCTGGGCCCCAAATCTGCACGCTGTGTGGGAAAAAGGAAAACCAGTATCCTGGCTCTCAAAGCTCATTTTTCCATGGCATCCTTTCCTGCAGATCTACATGGGAACCACTTGCGCTGCCGCAGAGGCAGGACAGATGAAGGGGCACCCGCCTCAGCAGCGATACCCATCACGGGACACTGCAGTGAGACCCTTAGGTCCTGGCTCTTGCCTTTGCACCTCATCCCCTTGAGGACCCGACTTCCTCGAGGCCTTGGGAATGGGCTAGCGAGCGGCTCTGGACCAGGGATGAATAGGTACTGCAGCAATCCAGCCGTTCCCAACATTGTTTCAACCTTGGCTGCTTATCGGATCCCCATCTCTCCCTTTTCCTCCTTCCTTCCCCCTCTTCTTCRCAGTCTCTTTGTTCTCCTGTTTGCAGTAGCATCGATTTACCGTCAGGCAGCACCGCGGCCCCGAGTTCCTGCACATCGGGGAGAAAAGCAGGCACCTGCACGCCGCCCCTCGCACCCCAGTGACCGCAGCGGGCGCCGAGGCGGCTGCCCCGGTGCCACAGCCCTGCTGCACYGCGGGCAAGCGTCGCTGCGTAACCCGGCCACGCTCAAAGGAGACACGGGAAAGYGGGCGACTCCAGGGAACCTGCTTCTCAACACTGGTGGTGAGAGCGGGTCCTCTTTCTGCTCCTTAGGAGATGGATTCCCACTATAACTTGGTGCAGCTTCTTCCCTCCTGCACAAAGGTACATGCCACACGTTGCAGTGAGAGCTGATTTGTCCTCAGCTGCTTCAAATATCAAATATCTATCTTCTTCAGATGCACAAGAGAGCCTGGGCCATCACTCAGCTTGGTTGCTTGCCAGCCTGCAGCAAAACCTCTCGCTGCTGCTGCCCCACAGATGCCAAACCCCATGCTTCTTGGTGCCTTCTTGGAGAACCAAGGCACTCGGTTCTGCTCTGGTTCCAGTTCCCAAGAGCTCCCCCTCTTCCCATTGCCTTTGCTCTCCCCTGCTTTTGTTCAGCTCTCCATCAAGAAGAGGGCTCTACAAGGGTGACAGCCCCCTAAATATATCCCACCGTCCACAGGAAAAAACGGCAGAGCGGAAAGAGTGATGGATACCCCTGTCCTCTCCCTGCGCTTGGGACAGACATGAGAAGATGGCAGATAACTCTCTTTATTGTGCCCCAGGTTCACCTTAAGACGAAGGAAGCGATAAGATTTCAATTAATGTCACTTAAGATTCGTTGCAAGCTGTCCTGCCCCTTTCTCCTCTCTGAAGTCAAGGTCCTCAATGGTGCTTTTGTAGCCCCCCAAACGGGATGCACACTCACCTGGCAACCCTAATTCAGAGCAGATGCCGAGCCCCGCCGAGCCCCTCGCCATTTATTACAGGGCAGGAGAGACAGCGCACTGCATTACCGAGCACCGGATCGCTTTCCAGCTCGCCCACATATGAACCRAGAAGCTCTTCTAATCAGCTTAAACCGATCGGGATATCGGAGCAGAGAGACCCAGAGAGACAGCTTGCTGGGAAATACCTGACACAGAGGTTCTTTCCTCGATAATTGCCCTCAAAAAATGGTCGAGAAAGTTGCATGTGCGGTTTTGCATACTGCAAGTATTCTGATTTTGCTCTTATTTTATCAAACATTAGAAGAAATCACCAAGGTATTCCAGAACAAACCCCCAAATCTTGAAAGTGATCAGACTGATCACTTCAGATTTTCAGCGTACCTCCTTATTAATACCTGCTGGCCAAACATCTCTTTCTTATTGAGCCCTTTTGGAAAACAGAAGTTTCCTGCAAAGAAGGATTCCTGGGTTTCACAGACTTGCTTACTCAAATAAACAGATCTTTTTTCCCTCTTTACAAGCAGCAGTGAGAAAGCTAACAAAACCCCAGAAAAGAAATGCACGAAGCCAGAACCCATTCCTCTTCCCCTCTCCCGTTTACTGTCCCCAGGAGCATCCATTTTAGCTCATCTCCTATATGGATGCATGACGTTTGCATATGTTCTGCAGCACTGAGGTGGGAAGCGTCCGGGAGGGCCAAGCATGTTGGGAAGGGGRTGCGCATCTGTGAGTGGGACTACGGACCTGAAATGTGTGAAGCCTTTTTGGATTTAATGAAGCACCAGGTGCCTTTCGTTTTGGCTGTGCATATTTTGTACCCTAATCTGTGTTTACTTCGTCTCATTAGTTGCCTTTGTCTGTTTTTTTTCCCCTCTCTATAGGAGATACCTGCTCAACACACAGCCAGCTAGGTACTCAGTGCACAACAAAGACAACAAGAGGAGGGAACAAGAGAAACCTCATCTTCCATGAGCCGGAAAGTCATCTTTCTCATGCTCAATCCTCCGGGATAATATAGGAAAATAACATGAGAAAGAAACTCCTTCCAGTAGCTCRGTTGTGAGAGCAGAAGCAACCCACACCAGTTCCCAGGAGGGGAGCCTCCAGCTCAGCAACACTCCTGTAYGGACCACAGCAAAACAGCTAGAAAAGCACAGTCTTCCACCTTGAGACCTGCATTTCCATGTGAATCCCTTTGTGCTACTAAGAGATGCTCTGCTTGTTTATTTTTAATAATAAATACAGGGAGAGATCGGCAAGGGCTGGAGCCAAGATGTGCAACATGCATGGGGTGCTTTGCACCCAGGGTTTCCTGCCTTTCATGGAAGGCTTTGCAATCCCTCACCCAAAGCTCGAACAGGATTTTCTTCCCTCTTCTTTTTTTTTTTTTTTTAAATGATGAAAAGGTTTTCAGGACAGGAAAGCCATTTCCTGTCCAGACCAGACACCGACTTCCTGCGCGCTTTCAAGCAGATCGTGTAATCTTATTCCCCGATTTGTAAGATGAAGATGATCGACTGCCTTTGTGTGCGTGGCCTCTTCRGAGCGCCGGCACGTGACCCGCACGCAGCACTGCAGCAGCGCTCCCAACTAACGGACCAGAGCGGGATTTGCAGCCGTGTCGGAGCGCGCGGCGACGKAGCGGCCCGGGCTCGCTCGTGATTTACACGGGGACAAACACGGTGCTTTTGTCCCGGTTCTGCACAGAGGCTCCCCGCTACCGCCTCCAAGGAGGCTGCTCCAGAGGAAGGGTGCCGAAAGGGTTAACCCGAACCAGGGGCTCCGGTTACGCGATTTTTTCTTTTTCCCCCTTTTTTTTTTTTAAGCACATTTTGGAACTGAGCCACCAATTCAAGTGCTGTGCGGGTGGAGCGGGTGCAGCTCTGCTTCTGCGCTGCGGGGCYCGTGGGGATGAACCGCGCAGCTTGGGGCCGGCGGGGGAGGCTGCGGGCACTGCGTGCCCACGCGAGGCGTTGCACGCTCTCCCGGTGGGATGTGTGTCCCAGGAGGGCTGCGAGCCCTCGGGGTGCAAAGGCAGGGAGATGCACCAGGCCGGGATGCAGGGGTGCTGGGCAGCCAGCGCTGCAGGCTTGGCTGTCCGTCAGCGAGCCAGCGCCTCTAGGGGCTTGCACAGGAAAGCTTTCTAGAGCCGGGGCCTCAAATAAGAGTTGTGCTTGGGGAMACCCTGCAAAGCGACGCAGGCGCTGCAGCGCGAGCGGGATTAAACGACCGAAAATGCAAAAACTGAGAGGCAACACAGTCTCCGCATGCCGTCCTTGCAGGCGTTGCATAAGGGCCCATGCACGGCCCGGGAAAACGCCCCCGCGGTGCTCGGCGCTGCCCGCCACGCAGCCAGCACGGGGCCCGGTGCTCCCCGCGTCGCTGCGGCACCGCGGGCGCATCCGCTGCGGCCCCTCATTTCTATGCCGACTGCCACGCGCCCATTGGCTCGCCCRCCACCAATGGGGGCCCGCTTTGCCCCGCACGTCCTAGCAACAAGGCCCGTTCCAATGGCGCGGGGCGCCGGGGCGGTGACGTCACGCAGAGGCGGGCGCAATCCGCGCTTTTTTGGGCTTTTTTCAGCCGTCTGCTGCAGAGTTCATTTGAGGTGTCCCAGTCTCGCTCCTTAAAGCGACACCACGCCGCACAGCGGCTGCACTTTCCCCTCTATTTTCCCTTTTTTTCCCCTTTTTTTTCTTTTTTTTTTTTTTGGTCACATATGTAGGTTAATAGTTTGCAGAAAAAAAAACGCATCTCAATCCGCTCGCCCTGCAAACTCTTCCCATCCCGTCCCCCAGCGCGCTGCAAAATGCGATGCCGTTTAATCACCATTCCCGCTGGGTGCTTTAATTGCAAGATGAAACCAACATTGCCGAGCCAAAATACCCCCTCTGAGGCCCCCCTCCGTTAGCGCAGGGATAACGAGCCTCTCCCGGCCGTGCAAACCCAGCGAAACGGAGCAGCGGAGCATTTCCCGGGTCCCCTCACCCTGCCCGAGCAAGCGCATCGTGGTGTCACGACGGGGCAGTATCTGAGGATGCAGAGCACCCGCATCCATCGCTGCAGGGTCTCAGCGCGACGCTCTTCCCTGCCAAGCCGGGAACCTCTCGCTCGCCCTCCTCGCGCTCGTTTTTAATTAATGAAGGCAGGAATGTCTGCAGATGCGGAGCCGCAGTGCGCGCCCTCCCCGTCTCCGCAGTGCGCGTTCTCGGGGGGAAAAATATGGCAGAAGGAAAAAAAAAAAAACCACACATGCACACAAAAAGCAATTGGAAAAGACGGCCATGGTGCCGCAGATGCAGGTGCTCAGCGACGCCGTGCCGCAGTTTTGGGGAGCGCGGGCAGGAGGGGGTTACGCACCACCATTGCTCGACAATTTATGTAAAACGCTTTAGCGCACCGGAAAATAGACAGCAGAGAAAATCCAATTCCTCACGATTCAAGGGGGACAAAGACAATGGAAGAATAGGACGAAGTTGAGCCCATTTAAATGCCTTTAATTGCTCATTCCCATAGCGAAATGGTTTCTTCTGCAAATGAGAGAACAAACCCTTTAACGTGGTTCGTTTTTATATATATCATTATTATTTTATTAGCACCATGCCAGGACTGAAGCAAACCCAAATAATCTTAATCACTGAATAGTACTTGCCGCTTTATGGCTTTTTAAAGGAAGCGGGAGAAGAAGAAAAGCTGCAGCTAATGTGTGGCTGGCACAAAGAGCCGGAGCGGGGCTGCCAGCCTCTGCAATGTGCTCCCAGACCTCTTGGAGGTCTCGAGCACCGCCGGAAAAAATCCCACCCGCCTGTCGCTGGAACAAGTCGCATTTGTGGCTCACGGGCAAGGGCTGCGCATTCGCTTTGTGCCCCAGGTGCCCAGCGATTTGTATTATTTTCTATTATTTATGCTGCATTTGTTGATTCACCCCGGCACTGGCACATGCAGCAGCTCACGGTGCAGCAGCAGTGAGATGAGGGGGTGTTTTTGGGGTGGCAGGGTCACCAGTGCGCTCACGCCAAAAGCAGCATCACTCAGATCCCATTTATTACCAGGATGGATGCGTGGGTTTTGTGCGGCAAAGAGCAGCCACCTGTGCAGCAGCAGTGAGCAGCACCACCCCGGTCCCGGTCCCTGATTTTTTGCTACGAAACGTACCCCTGTGTATCCAGGCTATAGCAGAGGTCAAGGGCCTCGCTCTGTTTTAAGGGCTTGGCCACYTCATGTCGTTTCCCAGCCCTGCAGTCTCTGCCACACCCCTGTAGCATGGAAATACATTCTATATTTGCAAATTGTGGTGGCTCTCCAAGGGATTCCTGTTGTTAGCAGCTCCATACATCAGGGCCAGAACATTTGTTTTTGTCATTAGGAGAGACAGCCCCTGCAAGCCAAAATGCAACATCTCTGTTGTCCGCCTGGCAGCGTCTCAGCCCGATCCAAACGCGCCGAGGCCAACGGGTGCCTTTCAGTTCATCTCAATGGACTTGGGAACAGGCCCCTCATGCAATATGCATTTAGTCATATAGTGCTCACAGAAAAGGATCCTGAATGAGACAAAATACCTAATCAACTGCATTTACGCCAGGCTTCAGGCACCCACCTGCACCAGGATTAGATTTGATAGCATGCAAACTGTAACCGGAGTTTTCTCTATAGCATCAATCATGATATTATGCTGCCGTGTTTTGCATTGGTTAGAGAAGCAATTTATAATTTGAGATGACTTCAAGTTAGGAAGCAACTGATTACAGAATAAGAACTTTGCAACTCCCCAGAATTACAAACCCACGACTTGAGTGAATCATGTGTAAATTTAAACTATGCATCATTAAAATGGCTGCTGTATCCCACTCCGGAGGTAGGGAAATATGCTCGTGAGAGCTGTGGCTCTCCAAATCTTCATGAATGAAAATGTCATTGTAAACCCGTATGTGATGCTATTACTTTTAAAATGAAAGGTGCTATTTCAATATCTCAAAAAAATCGGTAATTCCTGGGATAAGGTGCTGCATTAGCCCTTTACAGGTATTTACCTTTGCATTAGACCGTTGCAGGTATTTACCTTTGCAGGTATGAAGTGCAACGTAGCAAATTCCTGATAGACAAGCCAGGTATCCAAGAACTGTACTCGTGTTTCCCTAGCCCACAAGCAGTTTTTAATGGCTTCGGGGTCCAAATTTAACGCGATCTCTGTTTTTTCTCAAGGTATTGCCATCAACTGGGGAGTGAAATACCGTGAGAAGATCATAAACATGTCCTTGAGGTGTAAAAGAAAGGCACTGCAAAAATATGAGGGCAAATAAAAATACGGGATTAGGCTGCACACTCGGAATATTAATATTTTCCAAAATACTGTCTTCTTTTTAAGATGAGAGATACAGTGCTTTATGCTTTACCTGACACGTGGCTGGCAGTAGCCACAATTGGCTTTCAGGGCCATATTTAAACATTTTTAAAGAACAGTAGTAGTAGTAATAAGAAGAAGAATCAGAGTGCATAGAAAGCTTTCCCTGGCCTCTGCAACCTATTTCAGCTCCTGTTGTCCTATGCACTACTGCGCTGGCTATCACAGTCTTCCTAAGGATGGGGAAGGGGAGGCATCAGCCCAACTAAATGGCAAATTAATCATCATTATCATGCTAGGCCCTAGCCATAACGCAATACCTTCCAAAACACGCGGGGCACTTCACCTGTCCCACTCGCACTTTTGCCAAGTTATTCTGTGCACAAAGAGCGCAAGAGGCACGGGACCCAAAGCTCAGCGCCGAGCCAAATCCTAGGGATGCACCGCAGCAAACCTGGAGCACGCGGAGCGCTGCAGCCACACGGACATCTGCATCCCCGCAAAGGGAGCGGAGGCTGCAGTAAGGAGCTCTCTGCAGTCAGGTGTGCGAAAGCAGCAGGGCAGAGGCGCTGCGTTTGCTCCTTCTCCCCGCGCTGAAAGCCCGTGCCAGGGCCTGCCCCGCGCTCCTGCGTCCCCGCCATTCATTCGTGATTACATGGCCCCAACACCTGCGAGCGGCGCGCATAAAGCTGCATTCATGGGGCTGGCAGCACCAGCCTGGGAACGGCAGGCGACGGGGCGACCGTCATTGTGCCGACGCATAAAAACCTCCTCACCGGGGCCGCTGGAAGCCGGCGCTGGCTGCAGCCGCAGCGCGGCACCGCGGGGTGTTTAGAAATAATAATACTGGTAAAGAAAGAAGGGTGGCTGCACCTTGCTCCCTTTGAATGTCTGTGGAGTGCTCCGGCCGCCGGGAGTACCAGGCACCACGGCCGGGCAAGGTGGAAAGAAAAGGTAGTGATTTGAACATGCACATGGCAAAGTACTGCAAAACGCTGGGAAAACAACAAGACTGTTAAAAAAGGAGCAAGGTTCRTACCTCTGTGCTCAGCCAAGATACTCAACCAAGAAACCTCATTTAGATGAGCATCCTCTTGCAAAAAGCACATCTGGATGGTAGGACAACCGAGCCGGTTATTTACCTTGGAAAACTTTATGCACAGCTGCAATAGCAAGGTCACCAAAGTGTCTGCCAGGGTTTGCAACAGGTACTTGGGCCCTGACATCCTTCTGCTCAACAACATCCTTCTGCTCAACACCTCCCTGTCCTGCGAGCACACAAGGGCAGAAAGGTAACTTGGCACCTCCAAAGGGAAAGGAAAAAAAAAACCCAAACCTCCGAGCAACATCTTGCCGTGACTCAGTGGAAAGTAAGCCATTCAAGTTCAGTCACATACACTTTTTCCAGGAGCATCTGTATGGAGATGGTCCCACCAGCCATGGAGCTGCTGGCAGGGCTGGGATGAAGGTACTTTGCAGTGGGTACGGATATAGGGTGCCCTTGGTCCTAGATGTCCTGTATCCTGCTGAAACTGCTTTAAATGCCCCTCCATAAGGGTGCCCTTCATGGCACAGACAATAAGGGGGACACTTTTCATTCATGGATATATGTTTTTCACCCATCACACATACTCTCTGCTATTTCAGGTGACTACTACATCTTGGCGCCCTTGTAGGGAGGGAGGAGGGATCTGGGAGCTGAGGCCCCAGATCTGCAGACAAATATCTCCAAAAGCAGTAGATTATAGCCTACATCCTGAGCTGTCTCAAAATTCTGACATTTCAATTCTCTTGCATTCAAGAAAGTGAAGAAAATAATATCTTCTTTCAAAGAAAAACGAAGGGGAAGGAAAATATGCAGCAAACTCTCCTGTGTGTGTTTTTGACTTAGTAATATCTGTAGCCAATTTTCCCAAGAGACACAAACAAACACATGCTGAACCAGAATATCAATGAGGTCTTTTTTAGAGCAGGCACATTAAAATGCAAAACAGGAGATAATGAGATAAAGCAGCAAGTTACAGGTTTCTTAATTCCAGATTTTTAAAGCCCACGAAGTAGCTTCAGGAAGAGAACCGGGTTAAACCTAGCAGAGGGCTTGCCTGGGGTTGAACTTGGGCTTGGGCTGGGAGCTGCAGCCCCGAAGGCTTTGCTGGACTTGATGTGGTCCCACCGAGAGGCAGAAAGGTGGTTTTGTTTCGCCTGGCAAAGCTCCATCCTCGCTGAATAAGAATTGCATTTTTTCCCATAYGTCTGACTGCCTGTGCTCCCTCAGCCCTGGAGGTGACACTGTAAAATCCAAGGTCACTTTGAGGAGGTGACATTTTGGGTAGCGGTGCCAAAAAGATCATGAAAGGAAAATTAAAAGAAGAATGAATGAGAGGAAATGGAGAGAGGGGGAAGGTATAAGAAAGAGCCATTATTTAACCAGACCTGGCCAAGGGTAAAGGTTTTAATTCTTTCCAAGTGCCATATGTGGTTGCCTGTGGGGGAAAGCCAGAGCCATATTTATCTGACTGAACCAATAATTCATATCTGTTTCAGAAGCCGACTTTGGTGGATTGTAGATCTACAGCTGTTCCTAGTCTAGGTCCAGACTTTCCCGGTGGGAATCACTGTAGCAACACGTCTGACTTATAGGATTCATATGGAGAGGGATAGGAGACCCAGAACTGTAAATTCAAACCGTGTGTACGTTACTTCTATGTATTCAATTCAAAAGCATTTAGGGCTTTTCAAAACAGTCCTTTCACTACAGGAAAACTCCCCCACACTCACAATTTAAGGGAAACAGATCTTTCATGTTTACCCTTCCTGTTTCTTGTAGGAGGTCTTGAAATAAAGGTAAGAATGCAAAGCCGTTTTATATTTTTCCAATAAAAGGCAGAGCAGTTGCCCCGGTGCAGCGTGTACGTGTGTGCAGGCGTGTGCAGAGGGGGATGGTGAACACGTAACGCGCTGCTGAGGGAGGCACTGCAATGCCCTGACTAAACAAAGAAGTTGGAGAAGTACTTTTGCTTCCCTCGCTTTGCTAAACACTCTCCCAAGATTATTTTTCTTCACAAGCTTGTTTCCTAGCACACACCTCCCTTGCAGTTTACACACAGCCAGAGAGCAATAAAGCCTGTTCGCTAAGGACTAGGCTCGCTGGGGTCAGTGGAGCTCTGATGCCTCATGTCAAACCCTCAGCTGGTAAATTCCTTTACCTGGAGCGTGCAAGGTCCATGTCTCTCTCTGAGGGGCTCACAAGACCCCCAGAACCCTCCGTAACGGATGGATCTATAGCTCCATATGGATCCCGCGGAATACCTGCRGCCGAATCCCTGGAAAAGGCTACAATCCCTAACCAGATGCCACTGCCTGAGCATCACACTGGCCGAGACGAGTAAACAGTTTTCCCCGTCCTTCCTTCACACGGATGCTGGGAGGCTAATGGTGTGAGCTTTGGTTTGCCCAGCACACGTGAGGATCCGGTATGGAGAAGCACACAAGCGCACGGTTGCTAGTGCTCTTAGCAGAGGTACCCAAGTGGCAGGCTGTCCTTGCTGCTGCATATCCTGTGCATTTCAGCTCACTTTTGTTTGCTTTATGTCTCGTGGCTTGTTTCATGTATTATGTATGATTGCCATGTTGGGTCGCATTTCTCACTATGCCAAAGAAAATAAAGAATTTTGAACTTTGAGTTAATATGTGCTCTGTGTGTTGAAAGATAATGACTGCTGTGCTGTTCACCAGGCCAGATTCTCAAGATGATGGAAATCTCCCTAAACCAGAGATGCCTTGATCCTCGTACAGTTGAGCCTACCTTTCCCATTACTCAAACATCATGTTTGTGATCGCGCCTCCAATATGCTCAGTACCAAAAAAAAAAAAAAAGATGCAGTCAACTCCACAGACTTTAAAATTTAGACCTAGAGTTAGATGCTTTGCATGCTGCAGAGGAGCACTGGAGAGAGATGATTTAACCAGGTTCCCCATCTAACATATAGAGCTTTTTTCCCCACCACACTCTGAAGTACAGAGATTGAGCAGAGTTAATAGCAAGGGTGAGCCCTGTGGTCTCTCTCGGCTGCTGGGCAGMAGCCTTGGCTCGTGCCTTGAGCAGAGCTGTGTTTGGGGCAGGAGTTATTCTCCTGGCAGATGCCAGGCATCAAGAGGTAGGGGCTAATACCTCCACCATACCGAAGAGGAAGACGTCCGATGGGTCGAGGCTGACTTATGAAGAAGATGCCCAGGTTGAGCTTGCTATGGAGGTAAAAATAGGGGTGGAAACACTGAGCCAGWAGTGCTGTTTTCAGAAACACTCAGACAGATAGAAGAGGGGCAGGAGGGTGACTGTCAAAGATGAGGTTAATGCTAGAGGAGGTTTTAGACCTGTGGGTAACTTAACTGCACTGCAATTTTGATCCAGATGTCAAATCTCTGTTTCCTGCAATATTGGTTGCCTATAGTCGTTGACCTAGAGAAGCAAGTGTCTTACTTGAAACCATATGACATAACTTACTCCTGGAACCAAGTGTTTAAAACTGTAATATATCAAGGATAATATAGATGCTTTTTAACAGAGGCATAGAACTTTTTCAGCTGCAATATATTTGTTATCAGGATGAACCTTCACTAAGGCTGAGCATCCCTAAATTTAATATTTCAAAAGAATGTCTGGACATCTAGGACTGGGAAGTGTTTACAAGATTTTAGCTGCAACCATCCTAGGCATAGATGACAGTCTTTCCTACTACACTTCACCTCTGCCTTGGAAAACAGCAATGAAACACAGGCAATCAATATTAAGAAATAATGAGCATCCGCCGCACCTTAGACTTAGCTAAGGTCCTACTGAGACAGGCACTGAGAAAATATTAAGACAGACTGCTTTCAAAGAAAGAAGAAACTATCACAAGGCAGCTCTCTAGCCCCAGCGACATGAAAAAAAAAAAAAAAAAAACTGTCAAAAAAAAAGCCTATGAGGCACCGACCTCATTTTCTTTTGCTTTGCATGTCATCGTGGGGATCAGCAGGACTGCTTGGATGCTCGGACTTGGGCAGACGCTGGAACACTTCCCTAGGCAAGATGCGATATTTCAGGACGCTTCATCATCCCCTAGCAGACCCAAAAGCTGATGATACTGTTGGCCCAGGAGGGGAAGGGTGGGTGACGGTAGAGAAAGAGGTTAATAGTTTTAACTACATTTTTGACCCCGCATTCTTTCAAGAGGAATGCCCTGTTATGTTTTATAAAAGAGGTTTTCATCGAGAAATACAGTCATTTAAAGCCATATTTTCAAAGCCTTTCTTGCTTTTTATTGGTAAATTGAAGCAGACAGAAAACTGCTTTCTTTTGAATTTCCCTGGCTGAGGTGTCATGTTGCACTGTGTGATAGATGGGACTGGGGATGACAAGTCATGGCAATTACTAGATCAGTGGCTGGCTGATTCCAAAGGAGGTAGCTCTCTGCAAGAGTAGTTTTTTGTTGTGTGTTGTTGGAAGGCTGGATTAGGAGAAAATAAAACAAGTCGGAGTTGTTAATAGTAGTTCTTAGCACGAACATCAAGCTGCAGGTCTTGCTTGGCCATGCACACTGAACAGCATCCTTGTCCCTACATGAGGTTAGTGTAATTGGCTCTGTTTCGCAGAAACGCTAAAGGGGAGATTTTCCTGTCTGCTCCAGCTCCTATAGCTTAGCTGATCGCAAGGCACTTTCTTGGGGTCAAACCTGCCATCTCCTGTGCGGTGCAGCAAAGAGGTATGCCACAAATAAGAGCTTCAAGAAGCCTGACAGATTTAATGTCCCTATGGTCGCTATTTTGGAGGTGTATTTGAGCACATCCACCTGCCTCAGGACTAAACAAGTAATGCTCTGGGGACAACACCCTGCGTTGCTCAGCCTCTGCTGGGCAGGGTTTCTGCACAAGCACTAGCTGCTTGCGTGCAGCTTAGACAGCGCCGGAGCCACCGATAGGGAACCTCACCGATCCACGCGTTCATAGAGTCCTGCTCCCTGGGTATCAGCATTCCCTAGATTCCAGAAGACATATTTTTACATCATTCTCTCTGTTTTCCTGTGCTCAGCATTATCTTTTGCTAAATGTATCCTTGCAACATTTTATTTACTTTGGGTCTCAAGCTTGGAGACCTCCAATGGTCTCCYCCTTCCCTAGGAATTTTGCAAATAAGTCCCTGGCAGAGAGCTGGAAAAATATGTTTTTTGTTCTTCATATGTGAGATGATTTCCTTCAGACCCTGGGCGGTGCATATGATCTCCATCATACAGATCACAGAGGGATTTGCTCAGAGTATCCTGACAATTGCAGCTGGGGTCAGCCCTCCGGGTGGGAGCCCTGGGTGTCTAGTGAAAGCAGGGGACAACATTACGACTGCCACAGGACAACAGTGGTACCACCTTGAGTGGGAAAGGTGTCCGGATTGGCACCTTCCCTGTAGGATCTCTCCCGAGCCCTTGGAAATGCAATGCCACCAGAGCAAGCTAGGTCTCCTTGGTGCCAGCTGCATACCTGCATCCCACTGAGCACCTGCTTCTCCTCAGCTTCCCCCTGGGCACTGCTGGGCTAGGGATTACGCCTTGCTGGCACGAGTCGGACACAGCAAGGCATTGCAGGATGGTCCCTCTGCAGAGGCTGGGCATCCTGCTCCCACCCTGGCAGCACCGCTGGCTTTCTCCTTTGCAGGAAGCCCCCTGCCCTTCCCAGGAAGCTGCAGAGCACAGGAGGGCATCCAACCGGGAATGCCTCGAGCCTCTTAGGACCCCCGCCTCAAATGAAAAATAAATCAAGGGGAGGGGGGATTAATTGCCGTGCTTTCCTAGGCCAGGCTCAGCGGTCGCCCACTCCCAAGCCCCTCGGAGCGGGCGCTGGAAGGACCTTTCCCTGGTGATGGGGGAGGGCTGGCGGCGGCTGGGGGGCCCCCAGCCCCGTGCTGCCCCCAGCGCAGAGCGCTCCGAAAACACACATGAAAGGGGAGCTGGGGGAGGGCTCCGGGCTGGGAGAAACAGCCCTCGCACAGGCAGCTCCTTTGGCAGGGGTCAGGCTGCAGGACACCAAGGAGATATATTAAAAGGGGGAAACTGGAGGAATCTAAATAATCAGGCTCCCCACCGGATAATGCCTTGACAAGAGGAGATGCTGCGGGAGCCAAGGAAAACCGACTCACACAGAGGGGCAGAAAAGTAAGACGCCTTCTCTGAGGGGACGGGGCTGGCAACGGGGGGGACTGGGGAGGCGAGGGGGAAGGGCTGAAATCTGGAAGGAAATTAAATAATAGCCTGAAATTCCCAGGTGAGGCACGATGGAATTAAAAACAGAAAGGCCCCCAAGAGATAAACAAATCAAGGCTGGGAGGTGAAAGGCGGACAGGGAGAACTGGAGGCGGCCAGGGCAGCCTGCAATGCGAGCTGGAGTCTGCAATCGTTCCTTGTGCTGCAGTTACCCCCAGATATGCCCCAAAAAGCTGGGGCCTTGCTCCGCCCTGCACTGCACAGCACCCAGGGAGTGCTGCCCATCTGGCAAGAGCTCATCCCCCAAACTGCCCAAGTTAACCAAAGAACATCCATTAGCCCCATTTTGCAGTCACAGAGCTGTGGCCTAGAGAATTAAAATTATTTCACATATACTGCACGGTTCTTGCATGCCATGGCAATCTTCTAAAAGGACTTTTAAGGATGTATAAATGTCTCTTCCATGTCCTGGGCTCAGGCACAAACTTAAAATACCATGCTGTCGYGACAGCCTGAGCACACAAACCACTTTATGCATGGAAATGGGCTGTCCACATCCCAAGTGGAAGGGGCCACTACATAAATGCTGGTTCTGTGTGCAGATTTGTGGAGAGTTTGTAGCAAGATAAGGAATTAAATCTGTGCTTGGATATCCCAGGAAAGATACCKGGATGTACACACCATTTGAAAGGCACATTCATGCAGCATCCATCAGGATACAAGYTGGGAGACAAAGACCAGTGGAACAGCTTGGATAAACTTCTGACATAGGTGTTGTAAACTCATGGAGCTATGTGGACTTCAGCAGATGTGTTTTGATGGAGGACATGGTCCTTAGGGACTAGGAACTTATTGACTTGGAACCGAACCATAGATTTTTTGGCAATTCTGTTGCTTTTAAAAAATTAATGACAAGCCCTGAAAGCACATTACCAATAAGCATTAATATTCCCTAAGGAGAAACCGAAGCTCAGGGAGTGGGACTAACTAAACCATGAAGCGACATAACACAAGAAAAAGGTAAAGAAACCAAAGAGCTTCCTTGTTCTCAATATTCGGGATATTTACTCAGTCCCTGAGTTGACTGCACCAAGGAACCTCACCACATGAGTACAGAACCCATCTTGATAACTCCAACCTACAGATCGTATAAATAACCCCCACTTCTTGTACCACRCTCTTCAGAAAGGACAGATGCAGATCTCTATTTCTGACTGGGACTGCTCCCTAATACTTAATCATCTTTCTTCCTGAAGGAGCAGGGCTGTCAGCAAACCCCTGCATTCTTCTAGCACTACTCCAGTTTGTGTTCAAAAGCCTTTTCTATTTCCTTTTCCAGTGCCACATGCTGCTCTGTCAACATAATACAGGGTCTTCCTAAACAAAGGAATGTGTGTCTAGAAACCATCCACAGAGAACGCTAGCCAGAACCCTGTCAGCAGAAAGAGCGGAGCTCCTACACTCCTTCATCTAGCAYAATTTCAACAGAGACACAGGACAATCCACACATCCCTCTTTAAGTAGGTAGCCCCAGTACATAACACTACAGAAGTGCAGCCTAGACCATACCACGTAAGTGGCAGGTCTGACACCAAGAACATTCACAGCCAGTCTTCCCTCTATGGATCAAGGTGAAGTAAAAGATGGAGTTTATCACTACAGACACATTTCAGATAGCAGATGGGTGCCTGACTGCATGGCTGGGAAAGTCCAACACCCCAGAGATGCTTCCAAGTGCGAGCCTAAGGACTGTCTCTGTGATGTGTAGCTGCAGTAACATAGAGCTGAGTGTCTCAGCTCATGAGAAACAAATGAGCAGATGAAGGTGTGCCTAGCATTAGTGTGATGGGTTGGCATTCATCCTGTGCTCATCAACCACAGCAATAAAGAACCACCCTTGAGTCAAGAGCCCCAGCTCCAGGCCTAGCTCCACTACCAACTTGCCATTTCATCTCGGCCAAGTCATTTCCTCTGTGTTGTTGATTTAACTCAAGCTGGTTATGAGTCTGCAGCCAAAAAGGCTTTCATCAGAAAATATGGTTCAGAGGGGAACATATGACCTGCAGCTGAGCTCTGCTGGGGTGCGAGACCATTGGACTGACACAGTGCTGTGCCAGATCTCATCACTGCTCTTCACAGACCTCATCATTACTGCATGGGAGATACTGCAAGGAGTGCCAAGGAACTGAAGGAATCACATGCAGTTGTTTAACGTGATGGTAGTGCTAGAAGAAAGGAAACATCAAGCCTTGTTGCAAGAGGTACTGCCAAGGGAAGCTCAGGTGTAAGTCCAGAAATGACCCAGTCTGAGCCAGGATGGAGCTATTCCCTCACCAGGTGCAGATAGCAGGTGTGCTGTGGCATGTTGTAAAGGAGATGTGAAATCAAAGCCATCATCGATGGTAACTGGATAACCTCTATCTGTCTTTTATGCTTTGCTTGTGGCGTCTAAGGAGAGCAGAAGGGGGAGATTGTGCCTTCTGCCAAACAACACAGCCTCTTTTATCTCTATTTTGAGAGTTTCTACAGTCTTTTTAATTTTATTTCATGTCCAGTGKTTTTTTKKKTTTTTTTTAAATATTGTATATGACCTCTATGTGCCCTGAATCTCGGCACTATTTGCACCTATCATGAGATTGAGAGAAACGTCTTTATTCTGTTCAGATCTGCCAGACTTTCCTTCCTAGGACTTGGCCACTTCATTTAGAAGAAATCCTAAATATTTGTTTTAATTGCAGAACGGATTCTCATAAACCAGCAGGCCTGTGTGCTATCAGGCTTTGGATTGCATCAAACCTGGCATGTGGCCTCATAAGGCAGATGGTCAGGAAAAAGCACCTTGGCACAGTCTTCCCTGGCATCTTTTAGACAAAGGGCTGCACCAGGGACTGTGCTGCCATCGTGGAGCAGAGACTTTTATCTCTCATCGCAGATTTTGAAATGCTGAATCCAGCAGGGTGCTAAGCTTCTGTCAGTCTCTGTCAGCCCTTCACTCCCAACGTCTTTCTCCCCGCAGTCTGGCTGGTGTGGAAGGGAGGTCTCTTGGCAAAAGTGAGGGTTATGATTCTATTTTCAGAGCTGCCTGCATGGCTCCCTCCCTTTCCTATAGATTCTGACCAGCTCTGTCCTTGTTAATCGTCTTCCTTAAAAGCCTCGGATTTTTTCAAGTGCTTAGCCCTTGGCTGAATCTGATCCCAGTATTTCTAACAATTCCCATCCTAGACTGCAGCGGTTACATTCAGGGAGCTCTTTGCACTTCTCATTCTCAACAGTCACGCTCCTCATCAGCTAGGCAAGGTTTAGTGGAAACGCTTTGATCTACAGCGCGGTTCGGGGATGTACCTAACCTATGATCCAACTCTGATTTCTGCAGATAGCAGTGCATTCCAGCACTAAATCCCTCTAGCCCAAAATGACCTCCCCCACCTGCGAGAAGGAGAAAAAACACCTTTTTTTGAAAGACACGGTGCATTTCCTCATAGTGTGCTACCAGCAGTTAGAAACCCAGACTAAAAGACACAAAAGCTCTCTCTATATTGTCTGTTCCAGGTTACCTAGTGTTTCAAGACCCCTTGAATTTCAGCCATCACAGGTCATCTCAAATATTAAGCAGAAGAATGCAGAAACAGTGGCTAGAYATTTCAGCCTGGATGTGCTTGTTCCCCCTCCCTGCCTGCTCTTTCAGCCATGCTATTGATTTATCCATCTGTAGATACCTGCACGCATGTGCCTTATATATGAGCAGTCTCCGTGTGCTGTGCTGCCTATGGTAGGGCCACACTAGTACTAAATTAGATGAGCAGAGGAGGATTTTTTAAGCTGTCATCAATAAAAGTCCTAGTAACTCAGCGGGCAAGCATGTCCGAGATTCATCACAATTTCCCAGGTGGTAGGAACAGCAAGTGGCAATATCTGAGTATGTTTTATTTCTTTCATGTTTCTACCTGTATTTGATGTGGTTTATTAAAATTCCTGTACATGCAGCATAGCTGTCATTGGTCATGAGGGATCATTTGATCCTGTGTCTTTTTGTTAGGCCTGGTGTCAGACYGTTCTCTGAGCCCATGCTGGGCATCACTGGAGCTGCTCAAATGCGAGACCTTCTTAGGGGAGCTGCAGCAAACGCAGAGGTTTCATGAGATGGGGTGGACACACTTTGAATTTTGTGACAAGATCTGTTGCCCACACTGTGCTGTCCTAGTTAGCAGCACATCTGAAGTTCATGTGGTTTTTTTAGAATAGAAACCATCCAGAATTGCCTGTGCTATATARGTGTTGGTGCAATTTAGCTGGAAATCCTGGGCTTTCTCACCTGATTTTAAAAYGAGAGCTTTGCCAAAGCTATTGCATTTTGTCTGTACAAAACCCAAATCAGTGGATTTGTACTATTACCCTCACAGTGTACCTAAGACACGRGTAGACCTGCTTCACGCTTTTCAGATGAGGGAAGGAACGGAGGGATTTAACGCCCTGATTAGGACAGAAAAAAGCTCTGTGTCCAGCTTGGGAGCAGAGTCCCCGGAGCCTCGCCAGGCCACGGGCAGCGGGTCAGCAATCGCAGTGACGGGTTCACTGAGCTGAAGGCACACGCATCACGGGGGCTGCCTCGCACTGCACTTCTCAGGCCCCACGGGAAGACAGGTGAGCGCAGCAGGGGCGCACAAATGGTTTGTGAATAGCTCACCACCTTCTCCCAGCTCCTCCGGCACAGGGAGACGTGCAGCCGGGAATTAGGGGCGGCTTTCCCTCCACCAGCCTGATGAGCTGCAGCCCACAACAGGGTTTACTTGCAGACTGGCAGAGAAACACCGATGAAGATTAACAAGCTGGACAACCCTTTTCTTTGGTGCAGATGGAAACTTCTATCTGTTTAAAACCTGAGGGATGAGGGCRTTACAGTTACGTTGAGAAGAACGTAGGTTCCTATGGGTACAAGTGATATTCCTCACTATCTTTCCTAATTGAAGCTCACCCTAAGAGCTATCTAAGCTGACATGAGAAACCTTTTTATGCCTCCTTATGTTCTGTGTAGCCAATTTAGCCCATTTTAGAAGATCCATCACAAGCAATGTCACAAACAAAGACTGTTAAAGTGCTAGCATTTGAAGTATTAATTTAGCCCAACACATTAAGACTACCTATCTTTCTGCCAATTATTTTCGATAATTGTAACTATCACCTCACACAGTTTGAGATGCACAAGATCTGCAATTATCTGTATTTCCCCCTTTCCCCCCCGTTAGGTGAAAAGGATAAGAGGTAAAACTGTCAGGGAGCAACTGAAAGCTTCTATTTGCCAAGAGGAACATCTGAGTAATTTCTCCAACTACAAAAAAAGGGGAAAAGAAAAAGTCTAAGGAAAAAGAAAGGATGGATGGCGACAACTGTATTTGCAAGCAGAGTGATAAAGAGGCCCTAGAAATTGGAGAAAGTGCTGATGGACCAAAAATCAGGAATGAGAAACAGAAACCGGGGTAACGCAATAAAGAGGATCAAGGATTTTGCAGGGAGCACAGACACCCCAGCCGTGCAGCAGTGGAGGGCGGCAGCCATTCCAGGGCGCCTGCTGCACGCCTGGTGCGTGCAGCATCCGTGAGCGCCAAGGATCCCCAGCACGGAGCCGCTAGAGGGACCCTTGGGCAGCAGGATGGAATGAACCTGGTCGCTGGGATCCCACCAAGCCCACGGGGTTAAACGCCCTTAGTTTTTGGCAGAGCCTGCCTGATGACCTACTGGTGAGCGTGAAGACGTGGGGTGAGGCTGCAGTGCTGCCGCCAACCCCGCTGCACCCCTAGCCTGGCCTGTTCCTAACCACAGTGCTATTGATACGGCCCCAGAAGGCAAAACATGCCCCCAGCTCAGCCCCAGCACTGCTCTGGAGGGCTTCTACCCAGCTCGGCACCAGAACTGAGCCTATTTAACGTCTAATAAGTCAAGCACAGCCTGGAGAAGTCTGATTTTCAAGCCAGAGTAGCATCTTGCACCCATTCGAAATGTCCGTTTGGAAATTCAGTGTGAATAACACAAACATAAGACAGATGCTGCCACTAACCCAAATGTCTTGGAGGAACAAATGGAAGCTGAATCTGAAAGCAAACGAAGCAAGCAGATTGCAGCTCTTAAGTGGACTGTCGACTACCGCAAGTGCAAAGCCTGGCAGGAAGGACTAGAAAGGCTTCGCTGTGTACACCTGCAAGTGGGCACGGGACCGGGGAGGAGGACGCGTGGTGACAGCTTTGGCCCGGGCAAGCAGCAGGTGCACGGGGCTGCACCGTGCACGCACCTTGGGACCTAAAGACCGTGCCCGGAGAGACACCGAGCRCGAGCGCCGCATGAGGAGCACGCGAGCTAGAAAGGGCGGCGGGTGCAGAGGTGCGCGGGAGCTCCCCGGCGGGCCGGCCGGCGCGCGCGCTCGCTMGCTCCGGAGCGCGTCCCGCGCAGCTGGCGCCGTGTCAGGCCAGACTCTTGCTTCGTGCAGGAAATACTGAGCACTTGGCCGCGCCGAGCACGGGCTGGGAAAGCGGCCAAGATTATGCTTCACATCTGCTCCTGCGAAGCCAGTGCAAGCCCTGTTTTAGCGTGTAGGGTAAACAACAGCATCACTAGTGCAACACAAGCGCAAGCAAATGTGCATGTGGCGGCGAGGCCATCTTGAGACCGGGAACTGGGGAGGCTCCACGTTTGGTTATTCTCTGAGCAGACAAAAAAAAATAAAATAAAAACACTGGCATYGCACTTATAGCCACCTCTTGCCTCTTCTTCTTCACCTTCATGGAGCACAATCCCATTAAAGGGCTGCAGTCCTATTTCTGGCAACAATAAATCTAAATTTTCAAGCTTGGCAAAGCAGGCTAAACAACTGGCATAGAGATAAATGATTCCTCCAAGATAATGTACAGCCCTCATTACCCAAGGGCTCCTTCAAAGCCCCCAAATACTGCTTTTAAAGTCCTAGAAAAATGATTCTTTCTCGAGCACAAGTGCTGGCAAACTTTGCTATAAGGGAGCACTCTCCGCCCTTGCTATATCCAACAACCTGCAGTGCTCCTCCAGACTGGGAGAAATGGGAGAGTTTGGAAAACGTCGTATCCCAGGTCAGCCTGCCGAWGAAAATCTCCAAAATGAGCCTTAGCAGCCAGCACACACACAAGCACCCTTAGAAGCAGCATTCAGCCCTGCRAGGGAGCAGGGGAACAAAGGGATTTGAAGCATGGATTAGGTCATTCCAAATGGCCTCAGCACTGGTGTTTTGGGGGGTTCTTTTTCTCTTTTTTTTCCTTCTTCCAGCCTTGTGGCAAAGACCGGGTTTGAACCTTTCAGGACAATGTTTTGACACAAATATTTAAGCTATTTAAAATAAGTAATAACCTTCAGTTCCCTTCAAGAGTATTATATTAAAAACAGAGAATGGGATTAAAACAGATTAGCTTCCRACATTTCTTAATGTGGCAAACAGCATCAATCAGATCGTATCAATGAAAGCTGACAGCTCAGGGAAATCCAAAGGACCGAGTTCTCTTAGAAAAAAGATGAGATATTTGACATATTTTTTTCTAATTCTTTTAAGTTGTTCATAACTGCATTGACTTTATAAAAACATAATGACACCTTAGGCTTTGCTTAGCATCAATGTCCTAAAAGTATGAGAGAATAACAAATCAGTGCAGTGCAACCTAGTAGCACTGCATACACTACAGAACAAATACTATGCATTTGCTGTCCAGCTACCAGTACCCACTGGTTTTCTGCTGGGTGAAACCAGTGAAATGCCTTGCTTACCATCCCAACTAGTGGAGAGCCCTAGTCAAAACCTTCCAGGTATGAACTGAAGGATGAGTCCCAAGACAGCAGTGCAAGTATGAGCTATTTGTAAAATAGCCAACGCTGCTTTCTACCTGACAGCATACGCATTCAGCCCACGAGGAATGACGGAAAAGAGGACTGGGGATAGCGAGGATCACTGCAAATGGAAGCGCCACTGCCACGCAAGTGCCCCATGTCATATCTGTGCTGTGGAAAAAGCAAGGCTACAACTCACTAGTGCAATCAAATCAAGCACAAATGTACCGGAGCCCAGCATTTCAACAGGCATTATCCATATGCTTGGATTTAAAATCCCCCGGCATTCCCTTGGCAGCATCTTTGAAAAATCTCTTCCTAACTGTTCTAAAATAAATCCTGTTAAATTCTGCTGTGAGTTGTCCTTATCTCTCCACACCTGTGTGCCAGCCCTATTTCCTTCTACCTTTTTTTTGCTGTGCCTGGACAAAAGAGAGTGTATCTGTGTGTGTCAGTGTGTATGTATGCCTGAGATGAACTAAAGAGACAATTATCTTCAGCTGAAAATAAACATCATGAAACTATAGATGTCTAATTTTTGCACCTGGAAGATCCTCTTACAGCTATTCACTACTAATCACTCTTAGCTAATAAATGAATAGAATAACTAATGTGATTAGAGTAATTTGCCTATTCATCAGGAATATTAAATGAATTGAATATTTTGTATTTGCCTAGTCTCACAGCATTTCCCTGATACTGTAATTAGCTTTATGTCTATTCCTGTGGCAAAAGCACCATGTGGCCTCAGAAGACAAGGACACTACTGTTCATTCGGCACTGCTGGACAGATGGACAGCACGTTTTATAGACATACCTTTCACCGAGGCTTGCCTAGGATTAACTGCCTCCCACCCTGCCAGGGAAGGGGCTCAACTTGTGAAAGTCAGGGCAAAACAGAGGGATAAAACTCCTGTGAGCAAACAAACGTCCAAAGATCCAGATCGCTACGGACCAGACATTCCCTATTTACTTGAAGGAGGCACTAGAGGTTGGGAACACATCCGTGAGACGAGAGGGATGCAGAAGCCTCTTCACAGCTATAGTGCACTTGGACTAGGGAGTGGTCCAGGAAATTTTGGGCCATTCTGATTCTCTTACTCAGTTTCTGATTGCAAACATGGCAGCTCTTAAAAGGTAGCAAGGTGAACTGCTAGACAGGTAACAGTCCTGTTGATACATGCCAAGAGGGTGGCTGTTATACTTTAATCTCAAAGAGGAATCAGCCTGAAGTTAGATTATGCAAATGGTGGTATAAAATATCCAGTGGGCAGATATTCAAATAAGGATTTGCAATATATGTATGTATTTAAATAATAGGGATCATTTGGATCTGGGATGTAATTTTCAAAATCCATACACATTTCTTTAGTGAAAGACAGGAAAGATTTAGAAAAATAATTCTGGTCCTGGCCCATTTCTATAAAATAAGGGGAGTATATAGTAGGATACAGGAGAGATACATTAATAAAATTGCCAAAGATGATCTGTCACTTCCTCTTGGTAAGAAGCCAAAGCATTTTATAAAATGCATTTGCACTTAACCAGAATGATATCATAATCTTCCTTAGTCATATCTTTTCATGCCTTACTGWTACTCCACAAAGCAGACATCAAGGTTTTCAGGAGACATCCTCAAAATGCTGCATTAAAATTAAAGAGGAAAGAGGCTGCATCTAAAAGCTGCACAAACAGAATCACCTTCAGCAAAACCTTGAGCATGAAATACACAGCACCGTGCGTGTTCGTATCAGGAAAGGAAATTAAGAGGAGAAAACAATGAATTATTGAAGGCTTCAGGGTTCTCTGGGTCTGTCTGGATAGATCTAAAATCAAGATGTCACTATAATCTCTTTCGGGGTCTCTTGCTGTCTTTGATTGGACCGATGCAGATGTGAGACAGTTTTATTCACTGAGAAGGGACCCAGGCATAATTATGGTTTCAATTGGGTTTTGCCTCCCCGCTTTACATTAACAGCTGCTTACATTGACCTCATGCAGTTCCAAATCCCTTCTCTTTGTTTGCTTGCCTATCTCTTTGTTTGTTTGTTTGTTCCTGCTTTTATTCCTTTTTTTTTTTTTTTTCTTGCTGGGTAGTTGCAAAGGAAAACACGGACTTGAAGAACTTCAAATGTTGTATCACTGGCATGACTCTTGGCCCTTGTTGGACATCCAGCTAAATCTGCACCTTAGCTCCCATATGACCAAATTCTAGAGAAAAATCTGTATTCCCCTTCCAGAGGTGGGGAATTATGTGTCATAGGGCAGGTAAGGCTACCTGGAGAAGATCCTTCCAGGCAGAGAGGTAGCAAGGTATTTCCTAATTCTTTTTCAACCACAAGTTATATCTAATGCAAAATAATAATTTCCTGYTCACCTATCCACAGTTCCTCACCTTTATTTAACTTTCTATTTATACTTGATACTTTCACTGTGAATCTCATACCAGTTCTTCTGGTTTACTCATATATTTTTAACCTCTCCTTTTTTTTCCAGATTGCTTCTTTCAGATTGCTTTCAGATTGCAAAGTGATTCGTATGTTGTTGTGAGAAAATGCTRTATAAATGAATAAGTTATAATAATAATAATAATACATTACAGTGATAATGATGGATGCATTTTAAACAAAGCCTCTGGCTGCCAGTGTGGAGGAGCTGTGGAAAAATCAAAGATAATCTTGCAYGAGGAGAATTGTAATGAGAAAGACCTGGAATATGTTATCTCCCTGCATTGATCCTATCTGTTCATCCAAGAACAGGATGTCCCAGTTTGACTTGAAGAGTGTGTGAGATTTTAAACTAAATTTAGGGCCAGGTGCTCAGTTGGTCTAAGGAGCATGGCTCCAATGAAAAATAAAAGGAGCTGCGTGAATTCTTTGTTTTATTTTAGTACACTGGGGCTTAGGACATTGGTCCTAGAGTGAAGGGGGACCCTGCTGTGCTCAGCACTGTACATGCACACAGCTTGTTTCATCCTCAAAGTCCCTGCGATCTAAAGAGATGAAGAGGGAATGAGATGATGCACCCTGGCCACCCAACAGGTCAGTGGCAGATTTGTGACATGCTCCTGCCCTTGTTGCAGCATCCCACCCATTGCACCTTCCTGTCTGCAGTAACAAACTGCTCCAAGTATTGAATTTTTCTGCTRCTACAAGCTGAGCTGTAGTTCAAAACACTTTATCATCTATAGACGACCCATGGACGTCAGGTCAAATTCATTGCCTACTAACTATAACAGAGATTAAATCAACAGTGTTCTTAGGAAAACTGTAACAAAAGCTGCTGGCTTATATACCAACTTTCTAGTTTTATTCCATCAACTGTTTACTGGAAGGCCACTTCTAAACTGAGTACAAATATGGATGGAATTACACCAATCATCATTTTGCCRCAGGGACCTGTATAGTGGTTAAGAAGTATCACCTCAGGAACAGGGAATCTGTAAGCACAGTACACACGGGGTGCAATGCACAAACAGGACAAGCAGCTCTTCCATACGAGCTTCAATCCTAGTGACACTAAACACCAAGAAATACCCTTGTACGATATAGACAGAGCTTCTATACTTAAATTTCAGAGAAACCGTGTGCTTCTCTTTCGCAAGACAAGATGTAAACTGAAGGTCACAATAGAGCAGAGCTCCCTGCACGCCTGCTGCAGAGCCCTAGCGAGCCGCCCTCTGCCCAGAAAGGCTCCGAATTCACATCTCTCTGCTCACGCTGCTCAGGGCTGGGGCTCTGGGGGGATGCTTGCCTGTGCTCGCAGCCTTGAAGGTGCGCTGAGCTAGCATCCTGATTTTATCTGCTGTCCAAATCTCCCTACCCACTGGATAGCAGCTAGGACCCTGAGAAAGTAATCTCATGATTTATTAGGTCTTCTAACAATGGCAATAAGCAAGGCAGCTTTTTAAGTAGCTAACCAAATTGTGCTGTGTTGGTTTTTTTCACAGTACAATGTGGATCTATTTAGCCTTATAGCTTGAATTTCAGCCTTTCTTTGCCCATGAGAAAGCCTAGTAAATGGGATTTGTGCTAGAAGCTGTAGGAGAGAATATCTTTTAATTAACCAGGAGGGGGGGCTCAGGGAAGATAGAGCATCATTTCTTAGCTGAGCTTCCAGTCTCACTGTGAGAAAAATGTATACAAATTAAGGTAGCATAGTAATTGCAAATCAAATTCGTGATGATTTGGATTCATCTCCCCTGATTTAACTGGGCTCATATGTTAGCTGGGATGGCTCCAGGAACAGGTGCAGCTTTGCAGATGCAGGAACCAGCCAGGGCTTCACCGGGGGGGCACTGGGAGCTGGGACCCCTCATGTGCACCGGTGCATTCTCGAATGAAGCAAACTGGGGCGGTTTCCCTGGAGTCGGGCAAGCCTTGCTACTTAGCTGCAGATTGAGTTAGAGACTAAAGATTGTCTCTCTTTTCAGGGCAGGGAGATCCAAACCTMTGCACTGCAGTGCTGGAAGGGAAAGCCCTTCGGAAGGACGTGCTGAGGTCCAGGAAGCACTCAGCACACAGACGCTCCGCACTAATACTGCTCCATCCGAAACAGAGCTTCACCAGCAGAGCTCAAGGAACAGATATGCATGCGTTAGCCTGGATGTTATGGATGGAGCTGAGCCCAAAAGCTGTATCCTGATATCCCCACTACTTCGGCTCATTTAGTGCTGGCCCACAACCAGGGCAGTCCCTCCTGTAGCCCTGTCTAGCTCTCCACATTGCCCTGTGTTATTCCTCACCAAGTCTCATGGCGTTTTACTGGACAAGGCATGCAAGTTAAATTTACATTTTACTTGAACAATGTTTCATCTCATTCCTGTGCGTCTCTGTGGTGATGAGGCAGTAAGAAGCTGATGAAATTTATTTCTGCTCTCTGCCTTGCTGTATAAATAAAGGAAAAGAAATAAAATACTTCTCCTACAGGAAGCGTGAATGCTTTGTTTAACCATGCAGCTGAGAGATTGTATTTATCATACAGGCTCTGCACTCATCTACGCCTGCAATTTACTCTCTAAAATTAAAAGGTCTCGTTCTGGCCTCGTTTACATTCATTTTATACCTGTGTCATACCACCAAATTCAGTGGATTTACTCTAACATCATTGTCGAGTGAGAAATCAAGCCCCGAGTTTCATAGAAATAGCACGGCCCATTCTAGGCACTTTTCTCAGGTACTGGGAACCATAGCTGGCAGKCTGCGCTTCCCAAGAATAATTGGTGTATACATATACCATGTGAGATTTACATTCCCCGCATCCATGACTATATACAATAAGATTTAAATGGCACAAACGCTAAGGAAAGTGGACAGTAAAGCGCACAGTATTTGAAAATAAACATAAAGCAAAATGGTTTGACATCCTATTTCACTTAAAATGTAAATGGTGAGCATTCAGAGCGTGATTTACAACCTTTTTAAAAGCACAAATGTTATTCCTTTCGGCCCTCTAACTTCAATGCCACAAGTCAGGAAATCTCTCTGCAACAGGAGGAAATGCCCCTCGCTGCTTTTCTCCTGGCCATTATCTGAAGAGGTGCACACGGATCCTGGGGACCCACGAGGTACATAACCTCGTGACGGGCGTCACGCGTGGCGCACACGCTCCAGGCATCGGGGAGAGGGACATGACCSCCAAGTGGGCCTCACGCACCAGGCCCGCCCGCTGAGCAGAGTTTTGGACACGTTTGGGTCTCAAGCCATGGTGTTTGGGTACGGGACACCCCRAGACACATCTCAGCTCCTCGCTGCGGGGCTCAGCACCCACACTCCACGGCTCCTGGGGCTGTCCTAGCTTCGCATGCGGCTTAGGCAGGATTTTGCCCGCCATGGGAATAGGCACCAGTTGCCGCCACCCTCCRTCCCTCTCCCCTCGACACCGGCGCAAACCAAAAGAGCGAGCGCGAGTTTGCAGCCCTAACACCCATCCTTTAAATCTTTAATAGCCTTGCTTTCCTTTGCGCGGAGCACGGGAGCAGGCATCCCGCGAGTTCAAACCGAATGCCTAATTCAGCGGCTATTAATAAGGGTTAAACCCGCGGCCGTGCGGCCCGCCGAGCGGCGAGCCTGAAGGGCGTCCATTTTGAAACGCCATAATGAATCATTTTTCCCCAGAAAATCTGGCAAACTTCAATGCCGGGTTCCTGCAGCCTCCCTTTCACATGTCCAAGCCCTCTGTGACACATCAAATTTAATGAGACTGCACAGACCTCAAATAAGGCACTGTAGCACTGCTGGGATACTTTATTAAGGAGGATCAGACAGAATGTGTTTGCTGTTTAAGAGCCTTTAAAAGCAAATTGCACTTCTTTTTTGGGGGGAAGAGAGGGAGAGCGGCGGGGGAGGCTCCGCTTTGGGTCAGCCACCCTTCTTGAGGAGCTATTCTACAGGCCAGTGCGAGCAGGGCGAGAACCGTGGCACCAGAGAGATGCTACGGCACGTTGTGCGCAAGAACGAGGACAAAGAAACGTGTTATTTTACAGAATAATAATAATAATCCGACCACAGCAAGCTGTGCAGGAGAGCACCCCGCTCTGTGAGCCCACGATGACCCTGCTAGGTCAGGGGAAAGGCCAAGTTCAGCTGCTCCGGATGAAGGAGAGGTGGGAATAACTTTGTGGAAAGATGGATGATCTAGTGTATGTATCGAGCCACCCTGAGGGAACCAGGGCAGGGGGAAGGTGTGATCTAATACTATTTTCATTTTGGTATTCATGCAAGGCCCAGAACATGACTGTGCTCAGTTTTCCACGCTTGGGGTCTAGGGAGACAGCAGTTGTATGGTTGTATTTGGTTTGCTTGGGGGAAGGGAAGTACRGGTGCTCCAGGAGGTAGGGGACAAAATCCTGGCCGATTTTTACAACTAAGCCAGCTAAGATACATCTTTGTGACCTCTTTTTTTGGAAAGCCCCATTCTCCTTCAGGACTAGAGTAGATATCCTTCAGAAAGAGGAAAGCAACTCTTAAACAGAATTATTTCTTTAAGCAAAAGGCCAGGTCACTGGAATACATCACCTGATGAGGCTACAGAAAAGCCAAAAGGTCTACTGTAGCCTAAGGATTTCAACCTAATTGGGTTTTGTATGAAGACTTACAAATTGGACTGGCTTTCTGGGAGCTCTCAAGGGTGCTTGGTTAAAAGCAGAGYGAATATAGTTAGGAAATTCCATTTGCCAGACCTGGGTTCCTGGTTTCATGCTCTATTAGCTCCAAAAGGAGAGTCCCCAGAGCTAGGAGGAGTCACAGGTTAACAGGTCCAGACAACTGGGTCTCGGGAAGGCTGGGACACCGGGCTGGCAATCTAATACAGCGGCACTGCTTGGTCCTACCTGTTTCAATGCCTGTTTCCTTCGGTGCCACTGAGGGCACAGCGACTGAGCCACATGCAGGGACTCTGGGGACACAGGAGGAGCACACAGCTTCAGTGACAAGCATTCACTCCTGCTGAGTTTGCACTCAAATCAGGGACTCGGAAAATTTTTATGTGAGCAGAGAAAAATGACAGCATTTTCATATTAACAAAGTAAGGACCTAGCCTACCAAAGACTGCATCAGAAGAAATGAAGTTGTTAATATATCAGAAATACTGCTTCAGAATAAAAACAGAGATGTTTTTGGCATCAGGATCATTTAGGCTGAATTAATGGGAGGTGCGTGGGGGTGACTAGCCTCATTTGACTTTTATCCTTCAACCAAGGCAGTCTAGGGAGGTTTGGGGCTTCACACCACGAACTCAATGGTGGCTTGGATCCAGATTGTGCTTACCTGAATCACTCACATTTGGAGTCACAGGAAGAGTGTGGTTAATGGATCAGTTTAATGGCATCAGTTCTGATCCATCGCTAATTAAGAGCTCTGCCAGGAATATGGCCAAGCAGTTCTAACGGCCCAGAGGAAAAATTGTGAAGTCAGGTAATGAAATTTGCAGACAAAATGGGCAGAAAGAGTGCAGGGGCACAGAAATCAATACGGTAAGCAGGACAGTAACATTTAAAAGGCACCACACATGGAAAAAGGAATAGCTAATGAAGTTTGCTGCTGAGAAGTGCAGTAACACTGATAAACCCTGTACCAATAGCATCCTTGAAGAGGTCTGATTTGTGTGAACTTCCAAACAATTTGCTCATACTCCAGCTCACTCGGCTGGAGAACCTGAGCAGATCTCGCATTCCAGCCATGCATGGGGCAGATTATGCCGAGCATTTGGAAGCAGGACCGCGACATGAATCTCTAGCACGTGGGTGAAGAGGGGGAAAGGCACAGTCACCCCTGAAAGTAGTTTGCACAGATGCTGTAACAACTCCCCTTATACCCCTCCAAGGTACCTCTGCTAAATTACCAGCTATGGCGCTGTTATCCATGGACTGTTCAGATCTGTTCCCAACTTGCCCATTAGTTTGGAGAAGATGAGGATAAAATACCAGAGAGAGAGGTTGCTAAAAAAGCAGGGGGGAAAGGTATCTATTCTGCAGTGATCTATGGAGTGCTGAGCAAGGAAATATTTGTGGCTGGGACAGTTACAGCTCTAAAACCTTTGGTCATAGGCTGGTAGAAAAGCAGAAGAGCAAACCAGACACTTGTCAGTACACTTTTTTTTTTTTTTTTTTTTTTTGAAAAAAAAAGTTAACTCCAGTTTATAAGCTCTAGCTCCGGCGTGGAGCCCTTTGTGTCTCGCTAGCCCACATAATTGCACTCCCCCCTCTTCTCACCCGGTGGCAGAGGAATGTAGGTGGAATGTCTTTACATAGAGACCGGCTCACACAGGGACTGCACAATAAGGGGAAGAAACAGGAGCCAATCTAAGTAAAGGATCAGGCAAGCATTGCAAGGAAAATAATATTGGGCTGTCTGCTACCGCATCTAACCCAGCAAAATGCCTCCACGAATCCCTTGCTTCCTTCTGCCTTAAAATGTCCTCCATCTTCCCAGAGGTTCAAGGGATATATCCTGTTACAGTCTCCTATTTAACGCTTAACTTTTTCCCCCCCACACTCTCTAATGCTACTTCTTTTGCTCTACTACTGCATATATATTTACTGGCAACGGAAAAAATCAATAAAGGAGAAGGAAATGACTTGGCAGCCTTCCGAAGTGTTAAAATAATTCTCATCTAATTGAGCCCCATTGTTTCTAAACAATATTGCCAGCAGTGCAGCTAAGTAGCTTGGCCTCAATTTTCAAAAGCAACTAGTGATTTGGGGTGGTTTGGGTTTTTTGGGTCCTGCTTGAAGACTCCTTAAAGGGATCAGTTTGGTGCTCGCACATGAGATGCGGAGCCCTCTGAATCACATCTCTGCCTTCACGGCGGCAGCCTCTTATACCCACCTGTCTCTGCTGAGATTTGGCTCTGTAAATCTGCAGCACACACCTAATTTGAGGGTGTATTTAACTACAGCAGCCTGAGATATGATAGTACCTACTTAGAAAGTAACCTAGTCGGCTTTTGCCGGGGAAAACTTGAAATGATATCAGAAACAAAAAGCTTCAACTGGGTGTATTGCAATCTGCTAATTCTTTGTGTAAAATTATTGTTACTCTAGATATAGACTTCAGAAACAACTAGAAAAATACTATGCTAATCCTTACCTTAATGGCTAATCCTTACCCTGACCTGCTTGGGGTGAGCTGCAATCTGGAATCTGTGGGTAATTCTGACTATAACATGTTTTGTTGTTTTTAAAAGCAGAAAAGCACCAAAACATGTTGGGAATGCCTAAAGATCTCCTCTTCTCCCAGCACAAAATATTCACTTCACAGGTCAAAATGGATTCACTTTTTTTTTTTAATTGAAGTACTTTATTTTTATTTTATTTTATTTATTTATTTATTTTTTAAGAACCTTGCTCACATAGCTGAACTGTCTAACACTGTGCAGCATTTTGCTAAAAGGTGGGCATAAAGACTCATGCCCTTTAGGAATAATATCAAGAGAACATTGACCTAAGCGCAGATGATGGGTAGAATACTTGGACATGCAGCAAAAAACTCTCCTTAAGCACAGGTACGTATATCCACTCTACAGACAGAGCCCCCATATCCTGCTCCCTGCTCCAGCTGAGCACAGCCGCTCTCCACTGGCTTCCCTTCAGCCTGTATGCATTATTCCCGCTGGGAACAAGAACAAACTGCAGAGGAAGGGGGTTGTCCTCCGTTCCTGGAGGACCAAGGGGTAGATGTGAACAAACATGCAGCAAACATGCATCTCTGGGCTTTCGGTTGTGGAGGTCCCATGGAACGGACTCTCCCCCTCTCCTCTTTAAAGGAATGAGGAGGAGGGTGGGAAACATCTGCCCTTCAGCTCACTCTTATGGGGTTTCTGGCTTTATTGGCAGGAGCACAGCCCCACATGGCGCTCATAATGTAGCCCATTGTGCGTGTACAACCACAAATAGGTTAAATCAATAAAACAGAAAAACCTCAGTTCTTGTATCAAATACCATCCATATCTAATGCCTCCAGGATGCCTTCTGATCCCAGAAGGACTTGCTTATTTGATGCCTTTGCTTCCTGGGTATCCCACAACGCTTCCCAAAGGAAAGAGCCAAGATATTAGCTTTCCTTTCCGAAGAAAAAGGTTTGTGAGAATTTAGGGTCAGTGAAAAGTTGCACATTGGACAACCTCAGAGCCTCCAGTTGCAGCCTGACTTACAGTAGGGAATGGACACAGACCAACAAGCAAGTGAGGAAAGGCCCTGTCATGTTCTCACCATCTCTGACCACAGCTACCCAGGATCAAGGTCAGCCTCTACTTCATGCAAGTCTGCACCACCAGCGTTTGCTGTATTTCAAATCAATACCAAAAGCCAGCATTGGCAAAAGTCTTAGAAAAGAATAATGATGATGGGATTAGGAAGAAAAGAACTCATAAAATTAAAGTAAAAGAAAAAAAAAATCACACCTTGCTTCATACTGGACCCAGAAGCCCCACTGTACTTGAAGCAAATCACTTTAAATGCAGCCCTTTGTGTAGGGAAATTCTCTCTGGAATCCGCATTTCCAACCCAGCGCTGCTCTAACTCCCCGTGCTCATGAAATCCCTGGATTTCCTGGCAGGTATCGCACAGTGTGCGTGTGCTTCCCAGCAAGCCCAGGCAAGACCAGCTCGACTGGAGAGGGAGCTGCTGGCAAAGGATGGCAAAGGCAACTCGCTTCACAGCCCCTCTCAAGTGATGCCTGATAACAGAAAATCAGACGGCTAGGGATCATTTTTCTTTTCCCCTCTCTTTCTTACCCCAAAATATCCATACAAGCTGGGCATATCAGACCAAGGGAAACAAGGGGTTGCTTTGCTCTATTCGCTCCCTCCTTCCTCCTCTCGGTTCCTCATTTGGATGAGAAAATGGCAAAGCGAGGGGAGAGGCAGTAACTAGTTTGCATTGAAAGGGAAGCAATAAGGACTCTTTCCTCTCACCACCTCCAGACCTCCCCAAACTAACAAAAACAGGGGCATAGGAAGGCACTTTATTTACCCTTCTCAGAAAACCTGGTTTCCTTCCCTGCAGCCTGATATTCGAGTCGAAGGAGGAGGGATGAAGATGAACTTCTGCACCTTTTGTTTTGACTGCACGCTTTCCCCAGCGAGAGGCTCTCCTCTTTAACCCTAGCCTGTGCAGCACTGAGCGAGCTGCAGATGTTGCCTAAAATAAAACAGTAACTGCTACCAGGTGGCTCGCCTTGTTATGCATTCTTTGTCACCTTCCTCAGTTTTAAAGTATTTGTTATGAAGTATCAACATCAAGAGGGAAAAGGACAATTTATTCAGTGTTGGTAATTTATATCATACAGTTGCCTTCCGATGCTGCCATGGTCCGCCTGCACAAGGTGCTGTGCAATGAAAGAAGAAGCCCTTAGCAGCCCCACAAAAGCAGTTCTGCACAGGTGCTTYGGGCAAACACACCCGAGAGCCAAAGCCTGATTTGTGTACTCGGCTTTTCAGGGCTTTACATGGCGAGCATTCAGAAAGAAAGCACGTGGTGTTAGGGTTTTTTTCTTAGAAAGAAATAAAGCTTCAGGGAGGCATTTCTAAAGAGAAAGGGGCAGAGGGGAAAGCACCGAGGGGGAGGCAGAGCCCCCTCCTTGTGAAGTACTCAGGTAGGGGGGAAAAAAAGCAAAAAAATAAAAGTGCTGCCAAGTTATTTTGCCAATAGTTCTTCTATTCTTCATCTGGGGTATAAAAGACTCCAAAAAAAGACCACACAATAAAAAGGAAAGCCTGTCTGAAGTACCATGTTTTACACATTGTTAGACTGGAGCAATCTGTTCGAGTGAACCCTTTTAAAAGGGGCCACTTGTGTGTGAAAAGGCAGTTGTGCGGGGCTGGGAGGCATACAGCTGCAGACAGCTGTGGGGCTGGTACTGTAACAGAATCATTTTAAGAGTGAACTCTGGCATGTCGGCGGGAGGCCCRAGAAGGGTAGCACAGCCAGCAAGTACAGTTTGCTTCTGTATTCGCTGCAATACATTCACCTTCTTTCACTACTCAGCTGAACGAATAAGGAGTTGTTTGGAACTAAATTTATGCAGGCTTCTTTTCTTTTTTTTTTGCCTCTTCCACTCTCTCTTTTCCTAAGAAATTTAATTCTGGATATGGAAGGAAATTCTCCTTTCCGACCCCCACCTCCCATGCTGGTATAGATAAGTCCTCAGCTCCCAAGTGCTTGGGGGAGAACTCGGTTGCTCTTGTGTGCAGCTAAATCTTTCCACACTTGCCTGAACGGACAAATCAATACCAGAAGGGTGCGTCTGTTCCATCTTCTTCATCTTCCCRACATTGCACAACCAACACAGGCAAACAGATATTTGGAATTAGTAACTACTTGGAGGATTCATTATTTATTCAGGGTAAGGTCCCAGCAGAGTAATGAAATAAGCCTAAAGCCAGATTAGACTCGGGTCCACCATGTCAAAAATGCATGCTCGYGTAGAGTTATTAGTTCCTTATCCTTTAGAAAGCAGCTAACTGTGGAAAGGAAGGTCTCCTGTTTGAGGTCCTTGSGTGAATGTGAGGCATGTGAGGTGACTAGTGCTTCTTGGAACACACGACAAACAAGTGTCAATACAAATCAGCTTTCCTGCCCCATGAGCAACCAACTGACAGACCCTTCGCAATGCCAATGTAACCCGATGTCCACAAGCATACCACCAAGAGCAAGGAATGCAACCCAGAACCCTGTTTCCAGTAAAAACAGGTTTACTGCCCAAGGGAATGAGTCTTGACCAACAGATGTTAGTGGGGCACATGGTGCCCCAGCAGATGAGCAAGAAATTTAAGTCAAACTTCTATCCAGACCTAAAATTTAATAAAACAAACAAACAAATGCATGGGACAGATGGGGACAGATGACCGTCTAGCTGAACTCTGCCCACTTACAAGGTAGCACTTCCATAGCTGCTGATGTTGAGGTTACAAGTGGAGCACTGACTGGACTCAGAGGAGGAACAATAAGTCAGATATACACAAAGAGTTTGGTTCATCTTAAAGAAAGTATTAGAAGACCAGGAGTAAAGAAATGAATTCATTAGTCTATGATTTTAAGGGTTAACAGGATTTAAGCTTTGATCTTCCAAGAAAACATGCTGAAAACGTAGCCCAAGGCATGTCACCATTTTGTTTGCTAGTAAAACAATGCAATTTGATTTTTGTTGGCTTGTTGTTTTTAAGTGGAACCTCATGGGTGTTCTGTTAAACTCAACCCACAAAAGCAATTTGTATCATTTTAATGCAGCTCCTGTGCTAGACATGTTTGTTTTTAAATGCAAGTTTTATTATTTTCATTGTTTGCACATTAAAAGCTAGATCAATAAGAAAAGTAGTTCATGGTGCTAGTCTTCAAAATTCAAGCCTTATCTACCCCAGAAACCAGGGGAAATATGGACATATAAGAAATAATAGAGGTCCGTTCTTTTGAATAGGAAGGAATGGTTTTGGCTGCTCTCAGTTTTTAATCATCCTATCATGTGCATTAGTATTTACCGGAGAGCCAAGTAAAGATCCAGGACAACTCCTGTAGCAAGGGTTAGATGATGAGTGCCAGCATATTTGGGTTCCATATCCGCTCCTGCCACCAGCTTTACATTTAACCTTGCACAGGTCATTCTCCTTCTTAGTACTTCCATTCCCCAACTACACCCTGGGGAAAACACTACAATGGGCTTCTTGCTCTTTGATATACGTGTTTAGAGATTCCTTAGCTGAAGGTGCCAGAAAGAAATCATTATTGTTATATTTTTATAGTCCATGTCTTCCTCCAGGTTCCCAAAGGTATTTTAAAGCCTCTGTAGTGTTGGGTAGGAGACAGCAAAGAGTGTTGTGGCATATCCTGTTCTGAACATGCACTACCTGGCAACCCTTRAAAAGTTCAAATTCACCAGAATAATCTCTCTGTAATGTTTTAAACAGAGGGAGAGAAGGGAATGGCTTATGCAATTGGAAAAGGGAATCTTGAGGGACTCTTCATTATCTTCCAAACTGCCTTCTGACTAAGATGCTAAATTCTCCTTACTCTGGAACTTTTTCTCTGGAGAATTAAGATATAAGACATAAGATATAAGATATAAGCTTGTTTTCACCTTCCAGTGGAAGAATGTCCACTTCCTGACTGTGTCCGTGGCAATACTGTCACCTAAGTCATGACTCCTCCTTCTGCTGTAAAGTGTATTTTTATAACTAACCCCTTTCRAACATCTCCAAGTGCACTAGCAGATTGCACTTCAGTAACTGTTGGATGGAAGCAAAACAACCAATGTAGCAATGCAGAGCAAGAGCAGAAGTCATCACACTGCTGGGTATGGAACGACATTAGTATCACTGCATTCATCTTGGGTTGGGCCTCTTGCTCTCTCTTCCCAAAAGATCCCTTTATTATTTCGATGCATTTTTTCATTAAATAAAAGRTCAGTGTTACAGGCAGGTTCAGGGATAGTTTAAGGTATGGCTCTGCATGTCTTCRCACCTCGTGAAATACCATCTATAAGGGTATAACTAATGAGGAAAGCTGCCTACTGCAACAATTTCAGAAGCAGCTGTAAATGTTTTATCACTTAAGTGCATGCAACAGCAGCTTCAGCAAATGTGCTTTATGAGTGCAGTAGAGAAAGGAGATATGCACAAGCTTTTTGGAAAAGCAGACAGCCATGGCTGGGCAATATCTCAGAATAAAGCAGCCTTGCATTAATTAGCTGTTGATGGCACAGCATGTTTTAGCAAACTCCTCTCAGCAAAGACACATTTCTGCACAAGGTCAGTGTTGTGCATCTCCTGGGTTTCCTAATGCCACCACCCTACTTCAGCTGCAGTGTTCAGGGTAGAAGTAAAGCCAAGGAGTCTGTGCTGCCTGTGACCTCTGGTTGCAGGAGCTCAGACAGAGCTTCTTGCTCCTGGTCCGAGAACAGCATCCCTGGACAGGGAGGAAGCACCAGGAATAGCCTATTTGCCTCACTCCTTGTGGCATGAGTATTCACATGACTAGTTCTAAAGACCCTTGAGAGTCACTCAGTTAGGTAGCAGAAACAAAGCCACATGACTTAAGTGGCCACTCCACACCATGCAAATAGGATTTGAACCCGAGAGGTGCAACACAATATGAACTCCCATTTAGTTCTCATTGAACCATAGCTCCAGGCATTTGAAAGCATTTGGCATCTTGCAAGTTCAGCCTATAATGGCAAAACATATTTAAGAATAGCAAATGGCTGGGGATAACTAATCTGTATGCTGGAAGATGCCCTCATAAACCATTAGCTGAATAATTTAGGAACAAAAAATAGTAATAAAAAATCCTTAATCCTATTCCCATATATAAACCAGCACTAATTCCAAAAAGCAAACCCACATAGTAACACTAACGTGCCCCAACCAGCTTCCCAGTCCTGCTTGGCTTTTGATTCAGCGCCTTTTCCCCTTTTGGCATTTCTGCCTGGCAGGGCTGGATGTATTTGGTCAGAATTCAATACCACGAGGGATTTTAACAACTGAAAGCTGCTTTTTTCACCCCTCTCCTCTCTTTAGCAGCTCAACAGGAGGCAAACCAAACTTCTAGAAGAATGACCTGCGTGCCCAAGGCTGGCCGACTTGAAATCACTTCAGCCCGCCTCAGGATCCACCAGTGACAATCAGAAGCTTCCTCTGCTTTCCACAACTAAATGAAAAAGGAAAGGTGAAGCTGCTGTTCGAAATCCCTGTAAGGTACCTTGCAAAGGACCTGCAGTGTATTGCTAATGTTCAGCAGGAGTGCTCATCCCAGCTGACCGCTCCACTGTGCTAGGTACTGTGTAAGTGGAGATAATTCAAGACAGATCTCTGCTGTCCTTAACTTACTTGAATTGAGACAGTACAAGAAGAAAGAGAGTGAGAAACAGAAGAACCAGGAGAAATGCCTTGCACAGGACTTGCACCAAGACTCAAGAAGAACAATATATTAAAATTCACTTGTTCTTAGCACTGGAAGTGATACAGAAGAAAATGCACCTTCTTGCTTAGCAATGTTCTGCTGAACATTTCTACTACTGACTGTTTTGATGCTTTGGCTACCCCTTAGCACAGCTAGGAGAGGATGCTTTAGCATTCAATTCTGCTTCTGTGAGCAGAGAATTCCAGCACTTAGTTTCTCCCTCACCTATGTTCTCTGAAGTTCTTTCATCTTTCCCTTACTTCTGCTAAACAAGACATGCACCATTTTTTTCTGTTATTCAAGAGCCTTTGTATCTTCTTATTCAACCCAAATTGCTACCAATATCATCTTTTCATTTAYGTCAATTGGATTACATGTTACTACCACCTGCCTCCAACTTGCTGCTCTTGTTTTTGCTGTGAGATACCGTTACTCTACAGTAGAAAGCACAGATCTTTTTGGGCAATTACATTTCTCCTATGGAATTCCTTTACATTTCCAAAATAGCGAGCTGTAGTAGGCTGCAACCTCATAACAGTGGAATAAAATGTTCAGTAAGAAATAAAAAKATGGAAATGGCATTTAAAGTTACAGTGAACAGTTTCTCCGATGCAGTATTCTATTTCCAGGAATTACCAGGACCAATATATTGTAAATGAAATCTAATATTAGTGGGATAATCTATCAGCAGGTAAGGCTTTTTCTTTTGTCAGATTAATTAGCAGCCATCTCATTTCCTTAAACATAAGACTATGTAATCCTTCCAAGAGTCCCAGCCTCATTTATTTATTTATTTATTTATTTTATGACAGTAATTGGGTATTCTTCATTATTGTCATGGCTGGCGTCAGTAGATGGCACTGTGACATACACTCTTCCAAGTTCTTTTTGTTAGTCTGCAAGCAAAGGTTCAGTCTTAGGAAAAAAGATTTTGCATTATAATTAGTTTTGTTTATGCAAGGTTCTGTAGTCCTTCGGGAGCAAACTGTGGAAGCAGTGAGATAATTTGCTTGCTGCGTTTGCCCTGCTCTCTGATTGAGGTCAGTTCTTGAGCCAGAATCAGTCTCTGGGTACCAGTCACTGAGGTTAGGTTTGAGATTCCTATAAAAAGGGATTATCCTGCATATTATTTGACCACATTCACTCCAGGACTGGCACACCACGTCTAAACAGGGCAATTAAACCAAGCATGCACCAGTATTGCCATCTAGCATGAAACCAGTCTGCAACGCCTGAGCTATCATTTTGCCCTGTGACAACAGATATTGCTATTTTTAGAAGAGGAGTCTGCTCTCCAAAGACATGACAATGGTGCAAGCAAAGGAAAAYGTGTCTTTTGAACCTTTGCTTCCTGAAGTTGAATGCCTAATATCTGGGACCAAAACTACAAATTCAGAAGTCCCTGTGTTCCAGTACGAGTGGCAATAAGCACAGTATCCTCAGAAACAGGCCAATATCTGTTTGATCTAGTTTTCAGAGATGATGACTATGCATAGTATCCTTTTTAACTTGGTGAGACTTGAAAAACTTGTGGAAAGCCAAGGCAAAAAATAAGGCAATGCCTAAGTACAAGCTGAAATGATTTCAAGTGACTAGAAGGCCAACACTTCCACCTCTGGATGTCTCAGCTTATTCTCTGACTCAAAATAGAGAGGAAATAATAACTGGTGTTGTCTTTTATCCATGCTTAGGTTGGCATGTGTGAGGTAATGATACCTAGAAATCTCACTGAAGGTACAGAGCCCYGTTGAGCCACGTGCTTTTTAAATATGAAGTACTAAATGGACTTATATGGAAATTTTATCTGTATTTTTTCCACAAATATATTATCTATGTTTTTAGAGATTAATATCAAGCTAATTTAAAGCTTACCAATGGGTAAAAAAGATACCAGCAAATAACAGTGAATAAAGACAAGAAATGCCAAGATGCAGAAGAGTCCTATTAACACAAGTATCTTTCGTAGTCATAAAAATGTATATGCATACACACAAATGCACATAGCGATTTAAGCATGTAAAATGATGATATCTTTCATAAAGATCATTATTATCAATAGTTGWTTAGAAATCAAAGTGATTAATGTATTTCTCGCAAAGTATAGAAAAACTTTCTAAAAGGTAACACTAAAATAGTAATTCATTGAAAAAATGAAGCTTGACATCCTACTTTTACATCACTTTTTTCCCCCTGTTTCTCCTTAAATCAAAGTATGTCATAGAGAACAATAGTTCAGTAGGTTTTCATACCTGGGCAGGAAAAATAAAAAACATGGTTCAAACTGTGATTGACCAGTAGTAATACTTATAACACAAGGACTACTTAAAAAAAAAAGTTGCCACTTACTTACAGCGACAACTTTTGACACCAGAGACCTCAAAAATGTAGAGGAGAACTATTTTCCTTTAACATGGTTACAGCTAAAGCATTGGCTCCCATTCAACTAATAGAAGTGTTAGTGCTTAGAGCTTGCATGCTTTGCATTCTTGCAGTAATACAATTCRGTATTAAAATCTATTCCAGTTGCTTGATTTATGAAAATTGTTAAAATGTGTTGTATTCCTACCAAGCTTATTGGATCAAAGGAAAGGAAAAAAATGAATAGAATCAACTTTTAGGCAGAAAGGGAAAAAGAGAAAGTGAGAGAGAGCATGCTGTTGGTTCCTATCTGATACGTGAAGCTTTAGCTCTTATAAAAGTTGCCTGTATCCAAGACGTGACAATTTTATTTCAGAAGCTGATGACGTTTTAAGAATTTGTTGCCACTTGTGGACCAAGTCGTGGTTGATTTGCTCTCCAACATTCCTTGGATTTTGTAATATGTCAATACATCATGTTAATGCAAGTTTTTAAAAAAGGAGAAAAGAAAGCAAAAGCTCCCTTCCTTTTTAAGTATGAGTAATCTATCCAAATCCTACTGAGACGCACAAAAGAACGCCGGCAATTTTCCCTTTCATAAAATGCGGACTTTCTTTAAATACTTCCTCCCTACATTTTCAAAGCACAGTTGTATGAAATGAAGGGGAAATGACACCCTTACCCATTGAAAAGGAGATTATGTAAAACTGGTTGGAGAAGCCAGCCGTGCTAATGCAAATACAAGTATGATCTTATTCATAAGTTGCCATTGTGCTACAAGAACATGTGTTTCCTAGATGCATCTACCTAAAATTCCGTGCAAGGAGGAAAACGCTTTTTCAGGATATGCAACCATGTTTTGAAAATCAATATGTAAAACAAAAGATCACTTTAAAGAAGTGAAGGGTTTGGTTTTCTATTGTGTTGAACACTCCATTCCACTTCAAGTTAATGAGAGCAGTCAGTAGCCTTGACAATCAAACACTACAAGGATTTTGCATGTCCAAAGGTGCTGGAGAACCTCTGCGAGGAGCCAGGGCCCAGCTCCTTTGCCAGTCATGGCTTGAGTTTTCTTTGTGCTGAGAGCAACTGCCTGATGTTTCTGAAGTAGCAGTTGGGACAGTCCCTACCTCTTAGCTCCTTTACAAAGTCAATCCTCTACTTGCCTTTGCAATGGCATAGCCTACCAGTGGCAATAGACGGAGTCCCTAACTCTGCCAGCTCTTCAGACATGCTCTTCAATTTGCAAACACAGCTAAGCCACTTCTGTCCCCCTCCTGAAATCCTCAGTTTAAGTACATGCTGAATTGGGGTTTTACTCCCTATTTCAAAGGAGATTAGGTCAGATCCTGGACTTGAAACTGTAGAAAGAAAGAATATATTTCTAGGCTGCACTTGAGCTGTAGGCCAAAAAACATCCTAGAGGCACACAGATGAGAAAAAGAGGCTTCACTTCCAAAACTCTTGAAGTCCAAACAAAACCTAAGTAATTTTACAGGAGAGATGATCTTCTTTCTTGTGTCTACCACTTGTTAATCTTCTGGGCTTCATGCAAACTCTTTGGTGGTAGAGAAGCCTGAGGCCTTGGATGTGTGTATTTAACTTTTGATAGGTAGAGAAGGTCTAATTAATCTTCATTATGTGGAGTCGTTTGAAATAGATGCCTATATTGAGTGCCTTCCTGTTCTGTTCCAATCCAGATGAGTTTCTGGCTCATTCGATAAGACCCTGGGGTCTTATCATATGAAAGGCTGTTCAGCATTTAATGAGGAAATGATTATGAATTCTTACTACCCTTTCCTACTTGCACATATGACAGCTGTTACCAGTCAAAACAAAGAGTTTTGTTTTTTTTTGTTTGAGACTGGTCATTATATTACCTTTAAACTAATGCCCTCTGACAGTTTTTAGTGATGAGCACTTCTTTAAAGGAGAAAACTCTGATTCCCCTGAATTGCCCATTCCTGCCCCAGGATCATTTCTTCATTTGAAAAGGAGTAGTGCCTGCCAGCTACCTTAAAAGAAAAATCCACCCGTTTTATATTTCTGGGTTTTGAACTCCCCAAATTTCTAAGAAAAATTTATCTTAGCTTTAAGAATAGGGCCTGAAATTCAAAAGTTTTTATGTAAAAGAGCCAAAAATTTTCTATCCAACTGTCCATTCCACATAGGTGGAGTGTCTATCAGTGCAAAGACCTTCTGAGCCCAGCTTCGCCAGTTTAAGGCCATTTCAAGGTACTTGCCCCTAAAAGAGAAAGTCCTGCATTGCTCAGATACCTAAAGGCCTCAGCAATAGACAGAATATATGAGCAAAGCTCAAATGCAGATCAGCTGTGCTCGAAAGCGTGGCTCTTTGGAGACACATGTGAGTTCATAAATACCTACATAGTGGAAATACTGATTTCCCAGCGCTCAGTTACTTTGCTTTTTAGATCAATTTCCACTGGATGTAAGCACATTAGATCATTGTCCACAACCTTCATTCTAAAGGGTCATATTTCTGAGTGTTTCTCTATTGCTCCAGTGATAACTTGACATAAACCCAATGCTCAAAGAGGAGGCGGTGTTGAGGGGGAAGCCTACTATATTTAGGGACTTTCTCTTCCCCACTCCCCTTTATTTATTATTTTGACAGAATCAGGGAAAGAAAGTTAACTTCCTCTCCTCCCTCCAGTTTATTCTTTAATCTATCAAAAGAATTATTAAATCTTTTAAAAGATCAAACACTCAGATTCTTCACAAAGGTTGTCACAATGAATTCATTTGCAGAGCTTTCATCCCTTCTTCCCCACTGTGCTGAAATAATGTTGACTATTTTTCGCTGTCTCTCTGGCTTGCTGTAAAGATCCAGTTGCAAAGGTTGTTACAAGGACTCGATCCCCCACTCTCTTCCCACCTGGCACCAATATATCCTAAAAACTAAGGCAGCAGGTGTTGATACCTCACTGTTCTCTATATTGTCCAAAAATTATTGCATAAAAGAAGTCTTTCATAAAGTGGCTTATGATGTTACAAAACAGAGAACAAGGAATAATAAGTAGGAGTGTGATCCCCAAATTCGGTTCTATAATATTGCTGCCTGTATTGCAAAAGAGTAGATCTTTTGAGAAATCGATTGCAACTGCCACGAGTAAAAAACACTTTCCTTCATACTCCCTTAACTCAGCTATGTACAACAGCAGAAGGTTATAACTCCTGTGACTAAATTAAGAGATCTTAAAATTAATAAAACACACACCATAGAAGTAATATATGCAGAGACTCAATTGAAATATGTGACTCAAGTTCTTTATTGGGGGGAAAAAATCTTTTCCACTGTAACTTATAAAACTGAGCAGAAGTGTTTGAAATGTAGGACTTTCACCATCCTAAGGGCTGGTCTTTCTTCTAATGAGAATGATTTCAAAATCAACTATTAATTGTCAATAAAGAAAAAAATCATTTTTCAAAATTCTTCATGAATTCCACTCCATACAAAATGAATCTTAGGAGTGTAACCAATTATTTTTTTAATTAATCTTTGGTCTCTTAATGGGCAGTGGCATTTCAGTGGGAGTAAAGCCTTAATAACTGCTTAACCAGTTTACTGGATCTACTTAGAGGGTCACCTTCCCCCCGTGTCATAGTGCATGCATTACATTTCAGAGCCAAACTCAGTCAGGATGACGACAGTGAGAGGAGCAGAGGAGGAATGCAGAAGAGTGTGATGCTAGTGATAAAAGAGAGCTCCAGATTGTTTAGTCTCTCACGTCATAAATCCACCTCTTTCACTGATTGTAAAACACAACTTTTTCAAGGACTCAAAAAGAGCAGGGATAATTCTATTTTTAAAATTTTTGGTGTTTGATCTAAAGGCCACATATTTCTCTTTAGGCTCCATCATCAACTTCTTGTAGGACACTGGCAAATAACTTGGGACCCTATTTTAATACTTATTTGGAATAACTGAAGTTGCCCCTATACTGAGGAGAAGATCCCATAATATTATGGCACAACTGATAAGATATCACCATTAGAAAATGGCACATTCTCATAAACATCTAGCTCCCATTATTTCCTTTCCATCTCTCACCTCTCCAAATGTAGAAAGCAGGTAAAGCAATGTCTTGCTCTGTGCCATGAGAAAAAAAAATCCAAAGAAACATAGGAGGGATTTGTACAAACTACAGTAGCATAAGACATTAAAGTTTTTTATTATTTTTAATGTCCTTCTTTCCTCTTTATTTTATTCTTGTCTGTTATTTCATTCTTTAGTTTGTAAAGACTTTTATTTTTATTTTTACAGTGTATTTACATATTACCTAGCAACACAGTATGTCCAAGTTACCACAAACAATCCCCATATTTGACTTCAGTGCTTCGGTTTTCAGACGCATCAAATCATGCACGTTCTAGCTGCCCTGAGGTAAGATGCTCTCACAATAACATCACAGAGGATGCTCTAGCCTCTCAAAAAGAATTATGCCAAAACAATAAGACAACAAGTACACACCTTCAAAACTTCAAAGGCTAAAACACATGTTCCGGCTCAGCTAATTGCTAAAACAGAGTCCATGCAAATTTAGAGTGGAGTTGATCCAAGACTGCTGGAACTAATGATACTGGAACAAACCCATTGCTTTCCCAAAAGCATTCAAAGCTTTTGAGGAAAAACAAATAATTTATTTTCCAGATAAGAAGTATAGAAAGGCAAAAGATTCAGATATCCATCACTATTTTCATAGCAAAGAAGATAATTCTGTCCAATATTAACTGAAAATTAATGGGAAGATTCAGCTMCATTTCACAGGTCTTTGGCCCACACTAGTAGTTCATCATATTAAAAAAAAAAAAGTTTCAGTTTGTAAAATATATGTTGCTTCATTACAGAGACATCATATGTGTTTTATTACCAATGACCAAATTTAAGTATGCCTGCTCAGTAGACCAAACTATTATGAACTCCAAATTATCACCAAGTCAGGGTTCAATGCAGCATTGTAATGAAAATTTATATTTATCTGACCTGTGCATTAATTGAATTTTCCAACATGGTGAGCTTTTCATCTTCATAAACACAAATAAGTAATTTATACATAAATAAAATCCCTTGAATGACTTCTATGACGAAGCAGCCATTTTATAGATCTTACTCTTTCCCCCAAGTTATGGATAAGTTTCAATCTAACCCAAGAACTATGACATTTTTAAAGGTGTTCTGACCATTCTATGTAATTTAATACAATCTGATTCTTTCTATGGATTTCTATAGGCTGGTTTAAAAAAGTCCAAGAAAAGAAACAGCTTGTTGTCTAGTAATCTTCGTATCTAGTAATCTTCGTAGGTTTTCAGAAATGTTCTTCCGTTACTGCTTTTATTATTGTTAAATTTCATGGAACTGTTCCATAGGGGCCTTGATTTCATGCATCTCTGCACCCAGAAAACATTGATTATATCATAACTGCAGTCTCTGTTTTCCAAAAGGTTAATTTGCTGCAGAGCTCCACAATAGGTGGGCACTGGAGAAATGTGCTAAAGTATGCTTTCTACTGTACCTCTGCGGAGAAATTAAGGTTCAAGCTCATTTGTTCCTAAATCTTTCTTGACAACAGCTCTGTTGATAGTGAGGAACAGAATTGTTCTGCTCTGGATGAAAATCAACAGCTTGTATTAAATCCTGGAGTCATAGAATCATTTCCTCAGAATCAATTTTATTTAACTGGTTAATAAAGTAAAAAGCCTTTCTAAGTCAAATTATTCTACCAAAATTTAGAACGTAACACTCCTTATTTATGAATTCTTTTTTTTTTTTCTATGAGATAGAGTGCAGAGTAATCATAAAATCAGCAAGAACATATTTCAGCTAACGGACAGAGCAGCCACTGTCCAAATGTTCCAAATTGAGCGTGTTCCCATCTTTCACTCATTCACCCAAACTCCAGGTCTCTGCTTTCCCTGTCCCATAGTTGGATGTGCCTATGTTTTGGCTGCTATTGCTTTGTTATTTGCCGCTCCCAGCAGCTGTAGACAACTATTTCCTCTATACCATCTGCCCATCCTGGATTGCTCTACTCTCTCACGCTGTGCTTTAAAAAAAGATCTTGTACAACACAAGGGGAGAAATCATCATTTGCCGTATCTGGGAGCAAAGAGTGATTCCGAACTCTGTCCATACTCTCMGAGTCTCTATGCCAATATCCAAAAGTTCCTGGAGTCCTCTCACTTTCCAGAATCCTCCACCCCCTCATTCACATCAAAGCTTTCATGGTCTGGTGCACTCAAAAATCCCTCAAGCCTAATCACCAAGGTGAGCTTAATGGGATGCCATGAACACAGAAGCCTGATATTCTTATCGAGGTCCTCAGTAGTTAGCGTTGTCCTGCAAAGCAGATGCTAGACTCTCATATTCCTTCTAGTCATGCTTTATCATCAACCCGCTTCAGTTATATCATCTGTCAACTTTTATTGGCATTAAAATTCACATTCATCTCTTATATCCCTCCTTCCTCCCCACTTTTTTGGGGTTTTTTTTTTTTTCCATTTTTCATTTAAATCAGGTAGAGAAAAATCACTAGCATAGCATGAGTGGAATTATGTAATAACATTATAATGCCATTGCAAGAGCTCCATACTTCTTTTACATATTGGTACTGAATACTGAAGAACTTAGCATAAAATAAGTAAAATAAGTAGGAACAAAATGAAATAACCAAATACAGTTAAAAAAACCCACAGAAGACAGAAAAGCATAATGCCAGTTTTTTAAGAACAAATGCTATTTGATTTAGACAAAGCAACCAAGAGCCTAGTTAGAAGCTTAAATTTGCTGTATCTTGCAAAATAATTTTATAGGCATTCTCAGATCTTAGAACCAAGTGAAATTCCTTCTTGATATGCAAGCTCTCTAACACCTTCAAAAGTTTACTYGACCTAAAAATATTGCATTTCTGCTGTCTAAGAGAAAATTTCCAACAAGAGGATTACAGGCAAGAATCTCCAGATCTTATCCTGTTTTTACGCACCTGATCCATGAAATAAACCACCTAGTATAAAGAACAGTTCTCCCATGTTACAAGTGTGTACAGAGATGTCCCCCACAGTACCAGTAAGGAAGGATCTTTACAGTTTTGCATATGCGTTTAATACTGATTTTGGAAGCTGGAAGAGTTGAAATGCATTGCAAAGCAGAAGCCTAGGAAATTCTGAGTTCACCTACAAATTCACTCTAGTAGAGTCACAGGACAGAAGGAGTAGCCATGGCAATGCTTAAATATTTCCAAAGTTTGGGACTCTAATGCAAAGCGACTGCGGGCACCCAGAAAATTCGATGCGCTGCTGTAGAAATGTAACCTCAGGTTACAATTCCTACCCACTCAAGGTCTGCTTCCAATTTGAGTGCATTAATTTTAGCTTTTGTTTAAAATGCTGGTGCTGTAATGAGGCTGGAAGAGCACGCTTATATATTACATAGAGTACATTAATATTTGAGGCCCTGTGCCTCATTAAGACAGCATTACAGCTAAAGCTACTGCAAAAGAGGAAAACTACAAAGAAATGAATAGGACAGTAGTTTAAATGGCTAAAATAGATCCATATCATGTGACCCAGATGYAGAGAAAATCATATGGTCATTCTCAGATTCAGTCTTACAGCACACACTTCCCTTAACATGGTGATTTGACCATTGAATGAATGGTGGGATTACAGCTTAGAATTTGCTCCGTTTTCCATGCCACCGAGACAATTTATTTGTTCTCTATCCCACTGCCCTTCCCACACACAGACAGCAGCTATAAACCCAGTGCCATGAAATCCAGGCCAGCATCCCTGCCTCCCCCACAACTCACTTCAATGGAGCCAAGATTTCACTCAACATATGGTCTAGAATTTACTCGCATAAATCATTTTGACTGTCAACTCCTTTAGCAGTTTGGGTTAGATCCAGAACAGACTTAGGGGGTCTTCAGGAACCAAAGCCTCTAACAAGGATCCAAAATTGCCTTGATTAGTAGCTAGCTATTCCTGGGGAGGAGCCTCAGGTCCCTTCTTCTGTGCAAAAGTCTCCCATACTTCAAGTCTGCACTAAGTATTGAAACAGAGCATCAATGCAGGAGGTCCCATAAGCTCAAGGTCTGTTATAGGATCTGGAAATCACATGCACTGATACTAATTTCCCTGGGATGTGCCCCAAATGTGCCAATCTTATTATAAGTGGCTTGGCTGCTCACAAAACTATAGATATAGCTGCTTTCTTTTGAGGAAAAGCAGCTGCCAGAGAGGTGGGTGGTGACACCTACGTTTTATGCGGTGACACACTGGGTAGAACGTTAACCCAGAAGTTATCTCAGTGCTGTCCTCAGCCTCAAGAAGAACTCAGATCAATGGATGCAGAGCTTTCCGCAGGCCTAACCAGGTAGGGTGGCTATTTTGGAGTTGAGCAGAAAAAAAAAGAGAGGAGAGAGAATGCAAGAGGACCAGAACTCGGGAGTCCAGCAGTTGCAATGCTCATTGAGGATGGAATATCAGCCCTGAGCTGGGGTTCCTGTGCTCACAGTTTCTGGGTCTTTATCCAGGAACTGTTTAATGTAAAATGCATAAGCTGTCCTGAATCCATGAATTTATTGTTGATGGTACTTGAAGTCAAAAGCACACTGATTCATTTACTGGGAATAATCATTTGCTGTATTAGCTAATCTATTTATCAATATAAAGTCATCTATTATGAAGCAGTGAGGCTGGGTAGTAATTATGCAATGTAAACATAAATGATGGAATCAGTGAGTAATTATATTTATTCATAATTCAAAATATTGGAAAACATTTKCAATTGCTGCATGAAACGAAGTCCACCTTAAAGGAACAGAAACTTACTCCTTTCCAAAAGATCATTTTGTGATTCAGATAAATTTTACTTTTTCAAAAATGTAAATATGGTTAAATATGGTAAAATATGTAAATATGGTTAAAAGCATTCACTGATTCAATGCTCATGTATGGGTGAGCCATATAAACATATTCATATGCATCAAATAGGATTGTTGCCATCAGGATTCGTGGGTATCTTACAGTCCAAGTTTTGATCCCCTAAGACGAACTTCAGCAGCTCCACCAAAATCAAATGGACTATTCATGTGTCTGCAGATTTCCATGTGCATATTTACAGGGATGGCCAAGTGCAAAGCATCTTCCTGAAAAGCCACAGATCCAAACACTGAAATAATMTATCAGTAGGGCAGGAATTCAAAATGAGCCTGGCAAGAGCATAAATGAAAACCTTTCATTGTTCAAGTAAACAAGCAGAGTAAATCTAATCTGTTTAAATAATTCTTTCGGATTTAATTATTATTTCATGTATTATTCAACTGCAAAAGGATTTTTTTGCTGTGAAAATATTTTTGGCTATATTGCCAAAATTATAGCAGCATTAATTGTTGCAGTCTCTCAGAAGACCTTGTCTTTAATCCTGGCTAACACAGAATATAAGCAATGCAGCCTTAAATAAATCTGGTACTTCTTCCTCATCTTCCACTTTCAGGTTTGTTTACAAGCACCCAATCCACCAATCTTATCATTTTTCCTCTTCTTAATGTCTGAACCYGATCAGTTCACTTATTAATTCTGTTCAATGCGTGCCTTTCCAATTAGATTGCCATTTAACAGATGATTTACTTAAGCAATCAATATTAAAGGTTCCAAGAACTGCAATCGTCTTCTTTCCAATAATTTGTAGCATCATATTGAGGTCACCTACCCCATTCCATGCTAGAAGTAGGAGCTCTGCAACAGCAAGCAAATTTATTGGTCTTAACCTTTTTAAAAGTTAGCTGCACTAAGAATAGCACAACATTACTACGCACTCAATATTTAATGGAGTTATAACAGCAGAATCTAATCTATTCATAGCCTATATTGCTTCAGCACTCGCATGTCCCTTTCCTTACTCTCTCCACCACACATAATGCAATATTAGGTGGTTCAAAACCCCTTCCTCTACTTCATTTCAGCGCTGCTCTTTGGTGATCAACACCCAAAACGCCAAGACACCTTTCTTGGACACTGGTAATAGGCAACTTGCACCCATTTAGGCAAAATTCAGGACAGTTCTTTGAACCTTTGATGTTATACATACCATCCAAATAAAGCTTCTGCATGGAAAATTGCTTTGGGATCTTACGTCAGCCCAGACCAGACAAGTCTGAAAACATCAAGTTGTCCTATTTTGGGCCAAAGAAAGCTCCAACAGCAAGCCTTTGACAGACTAGGGTTTCTGTTGTTTTTTTTTTCCTCAGAAGTCTGGGGCTGATCCCCAAACTGGTACAATCATGACTTTTTTCCCCTCGCTTACCCTTCTAACATTTCTCCCAAATGTTTCTCATACTATCAAAGTCACAAAAAGGCTCTGTCAGGCAGTAACACACATTCGATGCAAGGCTTCTGGGCAGTAGCAGGGCTTCTGAACACACCAGTTCATACCTCTGTACAATCCCACATCTTAAATAATTAATAGTCCTTAATCGGCGAAGGATAAGGAAGAAAAAAAATTAAGTCTCTCAACCCCATTTTGGGATCACTTCCAGATTATCACATAAGAACTGTTCTACCAAATTGACTGTCTCCATCAGTTGTTGCTCACCCMGGATTTACCAGAGGTAAAAAGGAGAAATAGGCACAGTTTCACCCTGCTTTCACAAATTCTGGCTGACCTCAGTGCTTAGAGAAGCATTGAAGAAAATTTGCAGTTGTGAGATAAACAACTTGGAAGCCTCTTTTGGGCTCAGTAAATGCCCTGCAATGGGAAGACATGCAACAGTCTCCAGCTTTGCACACACTCGCAGGTTTATTGCTGCATCTCAGGCTATTCCTGCAAAAGTTTTCTCCTGCAAGCCCCTGAGCCCTTGGCTTTGATAATATCACATGCCGGTGAATCCCACTGATTATCCATTGTGGGAATAACTATTTACTTTGATCGGCTTTGGACCAGCTGTATCCCACTAATCCTCAAACAATGCAAAGATCTAAAAATGATGCGTTATTATTCTTTTTCCCTCCTGGGCGTTATTGGAAATGAACCCAATTCGTAGCTACTCCAGTGCCTCCAAACATTTGTCAGTTATGTATCTACTGTTACCTCACCAAGTACACTGCCAATATAGACCCGCACATCACTTAAAACAAAATTATACAAGGGATACCAGAGCACAGAGTTTGCATATCCTGAAACTCATCCATGAAACCAAATATTTGCTCTCTAGTTTTACTCTGAGTTCTGTCTCTGTTACTCACTGGAAACGATGGCTTAGCATCATACGGAGATGCCAAAGGGTGGATTTTGCAAGAGCCAGGGAAGCCGCCTGAACCCCCTCCCAACAAAGAGCCTATGAACTAACCGGCCGCTCCTGCTAGCCCACTYGCCAAGATGCTGTGGCAGATTTTCTGGTCTACCAAAATCTGACTGCAGCAGAAGACCAGAGAGATGAGTCTCTTTTGCCTATGAGCTTTAATTTAATTATTTTAAACTTAGGGTTTGATAGGTTCTGGATTGGTATGAGACACATGAATCAAGCTGAGCAGCTTTACAAAATGTTTAAAAAAACAAATGCTTTCTGCCTCACTCCTTCTTTCCCCAATCCTCCTCACTGGCCCAGCAGGACTTCTCTGCAATGGTACTATGCAATGGTCTTGCCAGGAGAGAAAGTAGCAGAAGATGCTGAAAAAAAAGGAAAGAAAAAAATCCCTGCTAGCTTACTCCTGCACCCCCCCATGCTCCCTGCAAGCAAGGGAAATGGTGGGGTTAAGAAAATAAAGCTCTCTCCCACTAACATGCCACATAATGAATACAGCATTATTATGCAGAAGGCCTCTTGAGACACCAGCCTAAAAAATTCCACTTAATATTCCAACAGGTGTTTCCTTTTTAACTAGGACAAAGTCAAGCAAGGAGAAAGAGGATAGGTGGCCAAGAAGTTGGAAAAGCTAAGAGGAAATGTTGAWTTTTTTTTTCTTTATAATGTAACATTGCTAATATTTAAATTTCTAAAGCAGCAAACTGCATTTTCTTCATACAAATATGGGGAGGTAATGGAAAAGAAGAAAAGAGAAAGACAACGTTAGGTAAATGATCCAAGTTTCTAGGAGGAGAGCGGTTCTGGACATCTTCACACTGCATGGCCACAACCAGGCACCTCCAGGAGCAGCTGGATTTTGAGAATTGGAAACCATTTATAGCTCTTGTTAATGAAGAACAGAAAGCCATTGTGTCAGTGGGCTAGCTCAACCAACTATGTTCTGGCTAGAGAAATAGATTCTTGCACCATGTTAAGAGGCATTTATGCCCGAGCACCATGAAAGCAAAAAGTCCTCAATAAAACTTCTAGCTGTTCGGGAAAGATTTGAAGATTTCAAGTCTCAAGCATACATTCGGCAAGAGCATAAATAAAATTTGTCAGTAAAATCTATTTCTTTTAGAATAGCTTCTGTGGTTTTATAACAACTGGGTTCCTTCAGGTTAAAAATATTTAATAACGGAGAAAACAACAAAAAGCCCATTTCATGCTTCCAAGTGCACTGCTGAATATACTCCATAGTTGAAGCAGACGCCACCTTATTACTACTGTGAATTTATTATCCAAGCACAGTGTTTTTCTACAGATTTGCTACACACACATCAAATGCCACTCTACCTCTCAAACACTGTATTAAGGAAAAAAATCTATGATTTTTTGAACAGAAAAATAATTAAATAATAATAAACTTTCAGATGCCTTATGTTTCTGGATGTTAATTCTTGTGAATTGTGAAATCTTTAAAGTGTGCTTTTATTAATAATAAATGTCTTTGGAGGATAAAGTAAAACACAATTTTTGAAAATAATTTAGATGACTATTGGATCATCTGGTATTTGGGTTTGGACATCAGGTTCACTTTTAGTTACAAGCTGAAGTGATTCAACTTTATGACAGACGCAAGGACTCCTGCAAGTGAATACCATGCTCAAGAATAAGCTTGGGAAGCAAGAGGCAACTTTAGAAATCGCAAATTAGCTGAAACTTTAATACACAACTGAAATGTTTAACTTCTGTGGAGATACAAAGTAGTACAAAAAATAAACAAACAACCTCCTCCTCTCAGGTAACAGATCCATTTTCAGATGAAACTGCTTCTGAACACAAGCACCCATAGCCAGAAGAGGGGAATGCTTCAACTACACTTAAGATAGTCTTGTGTGGCAAATATGAAAATACAGCCAGAGAAAAAGCAATGGGGAATTTCACAACAGGACCATCTCAAAAATGTTTTGTTATTTCCTTGCTTTGATTACACGAGTCCAAGCCTCTTCCACGCTCTGACAAGGGTTCAGAGAAGCAATGGCATTAAGACCAGCAGCAAATGCAAAACAGGTGCCCTCTCCAAGTGCCATAATGCAGCAAGCAGTTCTCTACTTCCACGCCTATCYACACACAGAAGCGCCAAAACCCCTTCAGAGATTTAGCTCCCAGCAGACTTGCTACTTGCTGCGCCTAAGTGATTGCTTTCCAAATTTCATTGCCTGAATCAAATTATTTAAAGGAAAAGAAATCTCATAGTCATTAGCAGCTCTATGTTGGCCATGGGAAGCTTCATACTAAGCTAAAATCCTCACTCTTTTACAGGTTTGTGCAAAGATCTAATAATAAATTCTGCTTTGGTTCACTAATTTAAAGAAGATATAGGCTTATTTGCATGATCCCCAGGGCTCCTGGTAAATATCTCCTCTTCTGAAGTGAATTCCGCAAAACCCAGGTTAGCAAATTGATCTTTGTGAATGGGGCCATAGCCCCTCACATCTCTTGGGATCCCTCTCCCATGCAAGCTAGGTCCTTCCAAGTGCCACAAGTAAATATCTTCCAAAGCAGATTTTCTTTTGGCCTAAAACACTTCAGATTTTTTTGTGTCTTGGTACTCTGCAACTTCTGAGCAATTAAAACTCAGCAGATAAAGACACCAACATAGAAGAGAGAGTTAAAAGACATTTAAGGACCATTAGAGCTCTGATTGAGGAAGCAGACTATGACCTGTGTTTTACTTCACAGATGCCAGCTATTCCCCATTTAGTTTTTCACAAGATGAGTGGAGAAAGGAGACTGATATTAACCCATTTTGCAGCACATCCTGCCTAAGCAAAAGACAGAATATCAGTATTATAGCTGGACCCGATCTTTAAAAGATTTTCCAATTGGCATTGAATTCAACAGGACTTTGAACAGGTTCAAGAGCCCTGTAAAGAACAGGAGCCGGCAAGAGCACTTAAAATATACCAGGAAACATGATGCTTGGTTGTAGTGCACTTATACACATTTTTTTTTATTCCGATACTTTTATTTTAAAGGGAATAATGTTTCTACCCATATAATACACCAGAGAAGTGTCCTAATCCTCTTGTAAAAGTCTTTGCAGAGCATGAAAATAATGTGTTTCAAAGGTTTAAACTTGACATATAGAGGGGGGCTGAAAAGCCTAGCRTTTTGCAATGCAGATACGCTCAACTACACAGCAGAGGTCTGTAGCCTTGCTATACAGAGAGGCAGGCATGCTCAGCCTCTCTACATTACAAATGTGATGCCTGCTTCTAGCATCTTGCCCCTTCACTTAGGTGAAATGCAGAAAATCATCAAGATAGATGTAAAGCACCAAGTCTCATAAAGAATCTTCCAGCGAGGCAGCCATTTCCCACTGCCTGCCTCGAGAAGAAGAAAAAGAAAGAAAAAAAACAGCCATTTACAGGGATCTGTCTTGGCAGCTTAGCAGAAAAGCAGTGCAGCTTCAGAGCAGCGCTGGGAGATTAACCCACATACCACACCCAAGATGTACGAGCGCTATCAAAGCCTACACTGCAGCATATCGATTATCTCACAGAGCCGAGCCGAAGCAATAATAAATGAGCAGGCAGATATTCTTAGCCCTATTGACCGAGCACGGGGGGAAAAAGSCCCCAGCTGCACTCCCTGCGCGCTGCCTCGCTGCGGCACCACAGACAGCCGTGCTGCGGGCACTGCCAAGGAAGCAACCCACCCTCCTGCAAGGTACTTGTATTTTACAGAAGGCTCAAGCTCATCCCTTTTATAATGAGCTTCAGCTTATCCCGATTACCTGGAAAGCACATCGGCCTTTCATCTCCAGCCCCGTTAATCTTTAACCCTTCATACGGCGAGGCTACGCAACGTGAGCGGCGTGGCTCTAGGGGGGACTGCATTGAGCACTGCTCTGTGGCCTTTGCCGCAATATCTGCAGCTCCTGCGATGCTATAAAAGAGACCGGCACCCAATCCCTCTGCCCACTTTGGTAGGGAACATCAGGGGCTAATTGCAACATCACTCTCCAGTGTGGGGAAAGCTTTCTTAATAATACACCAAGTTGTTTCTCCACAAGAGCAGCTGCTTTCACACTCCTGGTGAATATTTTAACAGAAGCATGTGTGAAGGAGAGAGCAGAAGCGTGACTGCGGGCGATTGCAACAAGGGAGCACTCATGGGAAGGGCAGCCCAATCTGGAGGTCTCAACATTAGCTTGAGCATCAAGAGAGCCAAGTGCCCTTTTAGCCCTGCCCCTAGCCGCTTGCACGACCCTGATTTGTTAATACCTCTGTCTAAAAATACCTCTCAGTAAGGAACTGCAACAAGGAAAAGGTTGGGAGATGCTATTGCACCTGGAACTATAATTAATATGTTACCACCCCTAATAACAACAACAAAAGTGAGGTGCCGGAAACATGATATACAGTTGAGTTATTTAACATATTCCATTCTTGAACAATGAACAAACATTGAAAATTAAAGCAAATAGTCTTTAAAAGAGACCAACACTGAAATAATGAGTCTGTGCTATCCCACCTCTTCCCAAACCTTGAACTTCTTGGCCAATACCAAAAAATCTCAAAGATGGCGTAAAGGTTTTAAGCATCTCTTAATTTCATACAATTTCCACCAAAATAGAGGCCAGAAAAAGGTGAGCAATTCTCTTAATATCTCAACCGTGAGAAAGGCTAGATTTACTATTTATCCACACCTGCAAATCTGCACGGAGAAGTGCTGCTGGAAAACAGGCTTCAGTGTTCTGCTAATCCAGACTAATTTCAAGTGAGTACAAAAAGAAAAACACCAGCCTGATAATTTGGGAATGAAGAGCCTAGCAAAAAAAAAAGTTCCTCCTTGCCTGGGAAATAGGCTGGAAACAGGGCTTTTACTCTGCCTGTGCAGTGCTAGGCAAAACCTGTTCCAGACAGATCTCTGGGGACTATTAGAATAAACTTCATTAATCAAAGAGGCACTGGTGCAATTCAGGCCCAAAACCAAGCAAACCGAGAAAACCTCTCCCAGCTGAAGGAACAACGTGCCCAAAGACAGTCGAAGACAGCCAAAGAGCGAAGGGGACGGCAGCCGACGCAGGGAACGCACCACAGGACCACACTCCCAGCACCTCCATCTCCTATTCCGACTCTCCTCGAGACCAAGGAGTCTTAACTAAGGCACCGAAGCAAAGAAAACACTCAAGCACCTGGTTTCACTTAAGGGAACAACTTCCAGAATGTTTACATAAGCACATTTGATAACAACACTGGACAAAACTGCTTTAAAAGAACCAAGAAAGTCCTACCTGGGCATAGGGCGGCCGGGTGCTCAGCAGGAGTGCTCAGATGCTGTCATTTCCCCAGGAGACTCATCCACGAGCCCTTATCAGCCCTTTTAAAAGCTCCCATGAACCTGCACCTTGCAAAGCCCCCTCCACCTCAGCAAGCTCAGCTGATCTGAGTACAGCTTCTAAGGACAGCATATCATCCAATAAACACTTGCTCAAAACATGTGTGCTCCCTTCAGTGCTCAGAATTTCCTTTAGTTGAAAGAAATTTCCTTTTTTCTTCATCACTTAATACATCACTGCACCCACCATTTTTAAGCATATCCCTTATCTGCAAACTGCAGCTATGGAAACATCTTGGGTACTTTAAATGCTCTTTAAACTCATAACACCTCTAAAACCTAGGWTCACCAAAATGAGTACAGAAGAAACATTGCAGAGAGAAATTCTGCAGACTTGTCCACCTGTATCTGACATTTCAGTCAGACACAGTCCAGTAGTCTTGGTACTGAGTATCGGAGCAGATTTCAGATGCTTTCAAGAATGGCATCACCCTCATAACTTGCAACCTGGGAGTCGTTCTGCTGGAATATTCATGCAAAGCAAAACTATCAAGAGTCATGGGTTCTCTTTCTCTCTTTGACAGATCTGCATTATGGGTTAATGAATTTTTATCAAAGGCTTTCAGAATGTCACAGAGAAAGGCACTGCACAAATGGAAAGTCATCATTAATAGTGCTTTTAACGGTGCTGAGACAAGACCAAAGAAATCATATTTGGACCAGGACCCATATTGCTCTAGGTCTTGGGCTGCTTGGATCCCTCATAATATTAATTAATAACTGAGACTGCAAACATTTGTTTTGCAGACAGAACTGCTGTGSTGATATGAAATGCCTGAAATCACTTCAAAGTGAAATGTTTAAGTTGTAAATACGTCAATGTGCATTGCAAAGCATTTGAATTTGATCTCCTAAGTTGGGCTCCACACTTACCTCTTCTTGTACTGCCTTTATTACTATAATCTTGATAAAGGCTCTCCGAGGTGAGAAGCAGAGCTTAATAATTCACACCTAGTTGCAGGAGGCGGTGCTCAGCTAGAGCTCGAGTTGTGAATTATTACACCTGAAGTCACATCCTGCAGCGCGCGAGCTGCAAAACCCAGCCCCGGGGAGGGAGGGGAAGGGCCGGGCAAGGCAAAGGATGCTGTGCTTATGTAAATATGTTTTTGCAAACACTCAGGTGCAGAAAGCCAGCGGGGGGATGCAGGTGGAAGCCGTGCAGGGGGAACTGGATCTCACCATGCTGTTGGTTACAGCCGCCTAGCAACTGTTTATGCAAACAATCTGGCTGACTCATTAAAGTACCGCTCTGATCAGCTATTAACTGTCACTGACAGATTAAGAGGGGAACAGCATGAGCCAGATACTTCACAAGTGAGAGCAAAACATACTGGGAGCTTAAGCCACGCTTTAATTCCCTCAGCCCGCTCCCGGCCCCCAGCTCGCTGCACATGGGCACGGTTCCTATCGCTCGGTGCATGTCTCGGCGCCCACCTCGATGGCCCCGCGTGCTCCGCAGCACCCGCTGGCACCCACATGTGCGCCTGGCGCTGCTGCTGTGACGGCCACGCATTCCCCGGCGCCGTCCCCAGCGCTCCTTAGATCACAGATGCTGCTGGTATCACCCACTGTGCTTCAATACTCCTCATGGCCCGTGCACATTCCTTCGGCTCTAATCCTTTCAAATAATAGTGCTTCCCTTAAGATGGTGCTTGATACCGATGGAAGAAAAAGGGGGCTGAGATAGGTGCTTGCTCTTTTTCATTTCCTTAAGCCGAGGGACAGGGCTTGTCAAAYGCAATCGGGAAAAACAGCCCCCAATCTGCTATCAACCCCTTGTGTATTGCACGTCCTTGGGGCAGCAGGGAAGTCCCAGTCCCTGAGAATTTCCACTTGGAACTAGGGAAAGGTATAAAATCCAGTCCAGGCCTCCTGCAGCACAGGATTGAATGGGACTTTGTGCTGCAGGGTGTTACAAGTCCTTTGAAAAYGAGGGTTTTGAAAAATACTTACTCAAATGCAGGGAAGAAAAGTCCACCTGAGTCCTGAGATACCAAGAACCAAGCTAGAGATTGACAGAAACTACCAGCATATTCAATATCTATGAAGGCATCCAGGACTTGCCATGCTCTTAAACTCTGAGCCTCAGCTCCTGGCTCCTGCTGAACCTTGTGTACGGGCTGAAAGGACAGGGTTGCGACCATAACACAGCCCATCATTTGGATAACACACGCACAAGCACGATGCTTTGCTAAAACTAGTTTTATGCCTAGCTCCTAAGAAGATTATATGGACATTGGGCCTGATAGCCAGAACTGCCATTGGTCTACGTGGCCTGTAGAGACCACGCTGCCCATACAGAAGCATGTTTTATATCCTAGAGAAAGCCGGACCACGGCAGACTCCCCATCAGACCGGGCTGCCAAAGCCAGCACTGGCCTCCACACTGATGTCCGGCTGGCGCGAGCTCTGATCCTCTTAAACCTCTTCCCCTATCCTGTGACACAGAGGCGACAATGCTAATAGGGCTGCACAACAATTAGCCAGTAAGCCTGATATCCCATTAATAGTTGCCAGCAGTGGATGTCCGGGCAAGGCTGGTTAAGCCAGGCGAGTAGACAGCAGCCTCTCCCCAAAACACTCCTCTAGCTCCCTGGGAAGGCAGGAGGCTCCACAAAAGGGCTGCAATTTCCTTCCTTCCTTTCCAGCACGGAACCAGCACTAGCGTACCTGCACAGAGGAACAATGTGAGAGACGGGCTGCTCACCATCTTGCCCATAAATACTAGCCAAAACACTTTATTTCCTGCAGAGATAAGAGTATCTCCCGTCATTATAAGTTCCACATTGAAATCAATATGGTCTGCATTTAAAACACACACACAAACATGCATCCATCCATCTAGCTAACGTATGTGTTTCAGTACATACCATCTATATAGAGAGAGCATATTTTCCCACATTGTGCAGGATTAAGTGCRTGTTTCTCCTGAGAAATAAATAAATAAATAACCAGCAATTTCTCAATCTCTTCCTGCTGTGTAGCAGTGGTGAAAATTGCTTAGAAATGGGACTAGTATAAATATTCTATATACAACCACACGTCATGAAGGAGGGGGGCAAAGGGAAGGTTGGTGTATTTAAAAAATGCGAGCACAACAGAGGGCACGGAAACACGTCCAGCCATTCCCACCTCCCTGCTATTTATGGCTGTAGCGTCAGGAGGTGCTTGGTTAAGTGAGCACTGGCAGGGGATGGAAGGGCCCAGCCTCCTTCAGAAAGGCATGAAAACAATATTCACTTGGCAAAAGAAAGGGGTACTAAAATTCAGCCTGAAAAATTGTGGCAGTTCCTGCTTCTCCCTGCTCACCATGTCAGTAGAAATTCAAGTTTGAGCTGTATTGGCTTCCTCGTTAACACTTTTATTCCTCCAGACCGAGGAGACTCATCATTTGCRGGGTCGGGCCCCAAAGAGAGGGAAGAAACGGGAAAACTGGCAAAGATTTCTGCCACCAATTCTTCCCAAATTCCCCTTTTCCGGAGCAGGCGCTGGCAAGGGAGTCAAGTTTCACAACGTTCCGGTTAGCTCCGCAGTTGGTCGAAAGTAAAAATGAAAAATATTCCCTGGCAAGCAAAGCCAGCTCTTCTGCGAATGCATTTAGTTTGGAAGCTCAGGGGCAGGAGTTGTGGCAATAAAACTAAAGCATAAACAAAATGTAGGAAGCTCTGCGCTCTGGAAGGGGACACGAGCAGGGACTCACCAGCATTCCCACAAAAAATGGCTTCTCCTCGAGAAGATCATGGCTCAAGCACGGTCCTTCAGCCCTGGCCTTGGGCTTAAGCTTGGGCTTATGCTCCTGCATCCAGGGATGACGATATGTGAGCAGGGTGCAGCAGGTCCCCTACCCACCTGGATGGGCATCAGCCCCTCTGCGTACCCGTGACTTTGTCCGGGGCCCCCTGCACTTCCATCTTCCCGACGAACTGYAGCATCAGGACCAGCTGCAAAGCGAGGTCCTGTGCACTGTGATTTTAAAGCAGTTTCCTAAATAGGAAGGCTGAAAATGGGGAAAACAGAGTATGTATCAGTGAGAATTCATCCCAATGACAGTTCTCTTAGGGAAAGCATTTCTATTTGGGATGTGCTGTTCCCGGACAAGCTGAAACCCAGGGCCTTACATAGACTCCTTAGCTCCTAGCTCACAGCCAGGAAATTTGACTTTAGTCCTCTTGGCACTCGCAGAAAACATAGAAACTGGCTAGTAATAAAAAAACCAATTCCTGCAAGAACTGCAATGTGGCAATGAACATCTCGGCTCACTTAAAAGACACTATCTGTTTTGCAATTGTAAGTAATAGCTTTTTTAATAAGCTTATAAAACCTATCTCAAGGAAAATTTAAGGCCTTATTCTCCTCTCACTTAATCCAATGTAAAGTGGGAGGGAATAGTGAGGCTTGCAGGCAAAACCTGCATCAAATGAATGCAGAATAAGGATATGAGAGGATGAAAATCACATTGAGCATCTTGCAAGAGGCCAGTCCTGTCCTGCACCACACTCCCTGCAGGATGAGACCCCTGTTAGAAGGGGAATCACAGCAATTGCTCTGCAATATCCCTCTTCCTTGCCCTGGTTTCCAAAGCTCAGACTTGCGTGTTATTTTATTAAGGCTACTGGGCCGCTATTTCTAACAGCCTTGTTTTCTGCTTCCCATAGGACTTGTTGACACACAAAAGCCGTCCCATTTTGACTATGCTCTATAGCCTGAAAACAGAGTAGAGACAAGTCTGCGACAGGAGAAAAAGTTATAGAAGCATAAATTCCTTTTATGCTGGTACACACTGGGTACTGTGCTGCACCCCTGCAACTGTTTTAGTGAAAACAATGCTTATATCTATATAAAATCGCATAGAATGCTAGTCATAAAACAAAAGCTATCAGATTATCTGCGCTCGATTATACATTTTAATTGTTTAACTGCAGGGGCATTTGGCAGTCATAAATGCACAGTGAAAGAAAAGGCTTGAAAGAAGTCGAATCAACCTGAGAAAATAAAATATCATCCTCTGAAATGCTTGATATATTGTTACTTTGATAAGTTCAAACAAGTGTGACTCACTATACAACCATTCTATCAATTCTGAACAAAAAACTGCATGGGATTATTATGCTTTTAATCCAAAGAGCTGGGTATTTGGAATTCCTCAAGCCCTTTGTGGTGTCATATTAGCTAGGCCAGTCTCTCATGAAAAGAATGTATTGTTGAATAGAGTTGAGTCCGGATCTCTGCTCCATTGGGTTGATAAAATGGCAGTTGATTTAAAAAGAACCAGCTTGTCTGGAGAAAGGATTAGCAGATTAAGAGACTGCATGTAATTTTTTTTTATGTAATGTAAAGTTACATTTCATAACTAAAAGGGATTAATTAAAACGTTAATAGAAGGAGAGATGTTATTTTTCCCGGGACAAATGCCTCAGCACACATATGAACATTTGCTTTAGTTGCTGCTGCCTCAACAGTAGGAAATGAAATGCTGTTCTCTGTGCCTACGAGCTGACACAGAAAAGAAAGACAAGAGATTTGTGCGGTGGCTCAGCATTTTATTTCCCTTTTGCACTCATCTTGGTCTCAAAACACAGCTAATTTCCCTGAGAGACTATATATATACCAACACACACACACRTATTTTACCCCATTTCTTTTCACTTGCAGTGAAGAATACAGRAAAACTATTGCATCTAATATATTTAATACATTTTCTGGCCTATACCATGCTTTCTTTCTATCCCTGCTCTGCTTTTTCTATAGCAAGCAGATTCTGCTTTCCTGCAAGTAGAATTTCTATGAGCTCAATTCAGTAACAGCTTTGCAGACAGGGAAGGTGGATAGGACTGCTACAGAGTCCYGTTCTGAGCAGCAATTTAGCCATAAACTGTTACAGGAAAGTAGCAAATCTTGGTCATAAAAATAGCAAAATAAATGTGATGTATACTGCTACCCGAGTCCGGTTTTAGCATTGTTTTTATCGAAAAGCTTGAAGTAAACATCGAGAAAAGGTAGCAAGAAGCTGTTGGATTTCCTGCCAGTGTCACCCACTTTCAGCCCTTGCTAACAACCCAAGTGTGGGGCTCAGCTACTTCATTTTACCTTGTTTTCTTTCCCGTGAACAAGGTTGGGGCTCTTCAATTTGGGCTCCCAGAGGTGTCTGGGCGAGGGGACACGGGGAGGTGGCCAGGAGGCCCTGTCCCATCCTGGYGTCCCCTCCAGGCCCTGTTTGCTCCCTCTACCCCAGCTGACAGGTCCCTTCTCCACCTGGGCAAATGCTGCTTGTTCACCTCATTCAAAGAAATTTTAACTGAATTATTTTCAAAGTTCTCCCCAACAGGAAAAGAATTTGAGATTCCTGTGAGTGCCTTTGTCTCCCCCTGTACCGCTGCTCCCATTAGGAATACCCATAAATAATTTCCCTCAGTCTGTCGTTTATGGCTAGCACTCAAATATACCTATGCAACAAATTTTAATGGAGGGTTATAAACCTGTTTAGTTACTGCCTTAAGCAGCTGTGTACAGAAGTATGTTGATGATGCCATACCACAGCTAGGAAAATTTCAATTTCACTTCTAAACTACCCTTACTTTTACCAAAATTTGGACTCAATTATAATATACTGTAAGAAATGCATATATTGCCGTATTTATTTAAAACTATGATTGGCCTGTTATTTTAACCCAACACAGACAACCATGTTTCTTTTGAAAAAGAACACACTTATGTCTAACYGGACTGCAAGGGAATACCTTAATGAGAAAGTTTTCTCCCGATCCTTTCCTCAGTCACTGTTTAAGCTATGCCCCAAAGTGCCAAGTCTTTCCCAAGAACAGTGCCCCAGAGCATTTTCCTGCAGATGTTTCCATTCACTGTACAAACACTCAATGAATTTTTCAGTCCCACCAGATTCCCGGCCTCCGTGATGCCAGGAGACAAAGAGCTCCGCAGGTTTTTTGTACACTGTACAAAACCCCACTCTCTGAGCGCTTTCAATGTACTGCAATTCACCTTCTCCGCTCCTTTCATTATTTACTCCAATTCTGCCGTACGTTCTCTGACCTGAACAATCTCTCTCCTTTCACAAAATTATTCTTTTGAGCAGTTCTGCAGGCGCCTAATTATTCCTGTTGTCCGTTTCCCAGCTGTTTCTATTTATTCCACATCCTACTTGGGTAGGAGTGACCAATATCACGGGGCACTTACATAGTATCTTTATAAATTTCAATATCGTGTTCTATGCTGTTCTTTCTGCTTCTACCACTTCACTGGTGTTTTTCTCAGCTGCTGCTGCAGACTGATTAGCAACACCATCAAACTGCTCAGTCACCAACTTTGGTGCTCTTAGATAGATACGGGCTGTCCAAATACTCTTCTGGAGAGTCCCTTGGAGTTATCAGCCGGGAATTTCCATCCTGCCCCTCAGGTTTCCTTCTAAGGTACCATTAAAACCACTCGCTCATCTCCAGCTTTGCCCAAATCATCTCAAATCCTCTCTACACTTTCTTGACTTACTTTTCGCTTCTTCTCCAGCTCACCGGTAAACATATTTTAGCAAGTGCAAAGCCTTAGGCACCCTACTGCTAATTTTTTTCCATGTTAAAAATGGGCCATTTAGCTCTACTCGGGGCAGGGGGTTGTCTTTTAACTCACTTCTAATCCATGACACTACTTTACCAGTCACCCCTCAGCTACTTAGCTTCCTTAGTAGTCTCTTGTTAGGGACTTTGTCCAAAGCCTTTCTGCATGTCTATATAAATTATGTCAACCAGTTCTCCTTTATTCGGCAGCTTGTTGACCTGTTCCCAAATGTCTGTTATAGAGACGTGAATTCCTTCTCTGGAGGCTGCAGCGTTTCACGGGTACCGTATCATGCAGTTGTTACTGGGGTCTGTCTTAAACATCCTCTTTCAAATACACTGCCCACTTGAGACCACTGTCCATCTCTTGGTATTTCTTCCCTGTCTCTTCACTGCATCCTCCCCTGCTCTCCTCTGTAATGACAGTCGAGTATGAGTTTTATTCGCCTGCAATATCCTTGTTTTCCTTAAGTGTTCTTTTAGCCTTCCACAAGTCTAACAAGCATTTCCTTTGCAGTCCTACTCTTTCTAGCAAATCCAAAAAATTCTCTGCAAGTTGTTTGCATCTTTATGTGCTCTTCAAATTCCCCATTAGCCTGCCTAGTTTCTATTTTGTCTTTTAGCCAGTATTGTTTATATCCCATTCTGCTAACATCACTAGGGTTGTTTTCCATTTTCTGGTGATATTTGTTCTGTGGAAAGCACTGTTTGATGGGAATATTATTCCTCTTTAAAGTGCTACTGAAGTATAAGAGATTAATAGCTGACAATATTAACACTACTTTCAAATTGTCTAACACAATCCATTGCAGGAAGATGTTGGAGAAGCGCAAAGCGTCAGTTAAAATTTGAAGATTAATAATAATCAGATCAAGCTTCTCTGTATTACATAACCTGTAAGAGTCAGATTTCTACTGTGCTGGAGCCAGAATCACAGCAGCAACCTTAGGGTTAAAGATTTCTTCAGCTTTATTGAGCACCGTGATAAGGCTTCGGCATATCCCTATATCATTTTATGCAAGCCAGACAAGGTGATTTATAAGTTATTCTCCCTGAGCTTCAATTAATTTCACTTAGGACATTTTCACAGTTGTACAATAAATGTTTAAATTAAGACATTTCCCTGCTCCCCACCCTGCCATGGAACGGAATTGAATATTAACTGGTTATTGGGTGCCATTCATGGCCTGGGCAATTACAGATAAGAACATCGATCTGGCAGGAAAACAAATTGGCTCTTAAAAGAGGGCGGTTTGGATCTGACAGGTTAAGATGATTAGGCATCTCTCTAATGGATTCTGTACATTACTCCTGGATGTATGCAGGAAGTCGACCATCCACCCCACTCCTGGGTACCAAACAATTACCTGCTTTCATACAGCAAACCCAACCTGCAAATTACCTGTACTTTGGTTCAGACGGGTCATTTCCAACCTAAAGCAACCTTTCAGGGCCAAAACAGCATCCTTATGCGACACGGGTTCATGGTCCTGGGAAGGTAAAACAGTATTTTTAAGAAAATTTAGTGCAAGTGACAGAGATTGGCATTATCTAAGAACTAATGTTAAGAATATCCCATGCTGCATGGACATTGTAATCTAGCTGGAACCTGGAGAGGTAAGAGGGCTTTTCAGGCACACACAGAGACAGACAGGTCTAATAGAGGTCTGGAGAATCTGTCACTGCCTCACAATTTATAGGAGGACACTGCTGCAGCCATGGTAGAAAGAAATCAGAAGTCTTACTCTTGTACTATCTCTTTCTTGGCCTGCAGCAAATCATGTAGCCTTTCTATGTGCCATTTGTCTTCAGGGAGTGACAACTCATGGGAAAGGCAGGTTTTTACTAGGAAAGATAGAGACTGTCAAGAAAATCATAGTTTTCTAAGAAGTGCTGCCTTGCAAAATCAAAGTGTTCTCCAAGCCAGGTTTGGTTTTGCTACAGATCAACCCAGGTAATTCCCTCTGATTTCCAAGCATAACCCTGCAGGGCTGTTGGAAATTGGATTTCCAGTCCAGAGAAACCTATGGGTGAAGCTGACCCAGCTTTAAATATAGGGACCTATAGGTTTTCACAGAGTTGACCGCAGAGCTGGCCTAGCTCCCTATAAGTGAGGAGACCAAATTGTGATTTTTATCCCCCCAGTTAAGTATGAAATTATCAAAGTATTTAAAAACCTCTGGGAATATGAATTACCATCCTCCCCTCAGATCATAACAAAAAATCAAGTATGTAAGTACATACCTACATATATATACATTCCATAAAAGCAGGATGCTGTAACTTCAGAGAGACCAGAGGGTTTTACCTTCTCTTTAGGAGGAATCGAGTAATATAGAAACCCAAGCACAGCCAGCAGCAGCTGCATCCTTGGCTTCCCTAGCAAGGCATTGTTCTAGCTACTCGGCTGTGTTTGGATTTATCCAGCCTAAACCATACCCACACTGAGTTTGCACTGGCCAAAGACGTGACCACAGCAAAAAGGAGCCTGAAAATAACTGATCTATAGTACTGCACAGCTCCTGGCTAGGACAATCAATTCTACACATTTCTTGTCTTTGGAAAGGTCACTAGTCATGTTATTAATGTGCTACAAATACATGCTGCAGATTTCCTCTGCAATTGCTGTGGCGGGTCTAGTTTTTCATTTTCCCACAAAGCCGAGACGTCTTTGCACTGGTAAATATTCTGTCATGGAAGGGTGACCCTTTGCTATATGGGCTACCGAAATGAAATGAAAATCGTTCTAGACATCTTATTAATATTCTCCATGAGCACCCAGAACAGTGTTTGCATACAGATATCTCATTGCTTCTGCTTCTCTGTGCAGGAGAGTCATTGGTGGCAGTCCTGGTTGGAGCAGTGGGCCTACTTCAACTGGAACATAATTACATGCTCAGGCGGCTTTCTACCAACAATAAATTTGGCCCAGACAGCTAAATACGTCATATGGAGAATTTAGTTTCTTGATAATAATACTGGGCTTTAATATGATAATACCCTCTCAAACAGTAAGATAGACTGTTCCTAACTAGGTGACAATATCGCTTTTACGCCTTCTTCCTGCACACCCAGCTCCCTCCAAACTCTGTTTTGATTTTGATTGTAGTCATAATGAAGCGTAGCTTGACATAAAGGACCACGAATTATCACGACACCMAATGTTCAGGAATATCATCCCAGTACATCATGAATCCAACTCCTCCTAAGGAGWAATCTCATGGAGAAAAACAAAACAAATCAGAAATCCAGCATGACAAAATTGCTACTTCCCATTCCTTGAAATTCAAAGTTGGGTGTCTGATATTTTCATGCTATTTGCAAGGTGGTTTGCTGGGGATTCCTTGAAGTCCTAGTTTCTCCCATAGAGCTACAATTAGAAAGGATTTGAAGCTCTTCACAATCCCATTCTTTCAAATGAAAAACGCATTTTATGTTTTYTATTTGGGAAAATTAGAAGAACATGAATAGGAATGAGGAAAATATGTAAAATCATAATTCTCTGTCCCTCCTCTCATTTATACAATATTGTTTCTCTTCAGAAATTTGGAAAGCATAATGAAGTTGAATAGACAAAGAGATTCTGATTTTTTCTCTAGATTCCTCTCCTGTGTTGTGGGCCATCTGTAGATACAATCAAAGACATTTTCCACCCAGTTAATCCAGAGACTAAACCTTCCCAAACTCTCTACATGTTTTGTGTTAAGGATATATTATGAGATCTCGCTACTGGTGCGGCTTGAGATATTGCAGTGACATAAAATCTTACAGATAATACAAACTGAGCTGCATTCAGAAAGAATCTGATAAAACTATCAGAAACATAGAAAATCCACACACACACCCTTTTTTTTTTTTAAATGAATGACCTCCTTGTCCTTTGCTATCTGTAGTTGTAGACTTTTTATGAACAGTTTGGTTTAAGACTTGATTCAAAGCACTTGAAATCATTTGCAAGATTCCTGCTGTCCTCAAGAAGCCCAATATCAGACCTGGAAGCTACGAAAGAGCTGTTGCAGCCTTTAAAAGAAGATTTGTGCCCAAAACGTTTCTCATTTCATGGGTACAGCTGCCACTTGTCCCCTGCTATTTTTGCAGTGCTGTGGAAACCGGCTGCAGATCAGCACTGGACTATAAATCCCTACCTTTTCCTTAGCAGTAAGCTCAGATTTGATCAGTATCTGATTCTGCTCTAGTAAAATCAGTGGCAGGAGGTAAATGGGAGGAGGATCAAACCCTTAATGAACACCATTTGTTAAATCTTTCGACATACCATTACARTGTGTTCCAGTCTAAATAAATGGCTGCTCATTTTATAGCAAAACATACAAACAAAGCAGTTYTAGCGCTACTAAATAATAATCCTAGGGGAAAAAAGAAAGATTAGAAATTCTAGCAGCGAAATGCAATCATGATAAAAATCCTAAATAGAAGCAAAAATTGGTAGCAATTTAAGCCGCAGTCTTTAAAATATGTGCACAGTCTTTGGTGTGTGGGACTGTTTTGAGCTAGACTTGAACTGCAGAAATTGCCCCACGAGGCTACACCAGTTGAAGGGTCCAGCTCTTTGCTCTGGGCAAATAGATGGAGCAGCAAATCCACCCAGGGGCCCATGACAGCATCCAGTAGCCTTTCTGGGTGACAATATACTGCATGCCCTGAGCCTTGGACTTGGCTGCCAACAGCAAAGATAACTATTCTTTAGATTAAGTTCAAGCCTGACCTATTCAAATTAGTTACTACTTTTTAATCAAGCTGGCCCTTCCTTATGAGTAGATTTGATGCTCATGAAGAGAAGCCTATTGATCAAACCCGGCCTATTTTCTTGGTCTACCCACTGATAATGCACAGAGCAGCAGCAGCAGCAACACAAACCTCCCCCATCAATACCCCTCATTTTCTCCAGCAACGACAAGACGCACGTTCAGTGTTTGCTGCCTGTTTGGCCATTGATCTTATTAATAAAATTGTCAATGGGACTAGGCGGGTAAATTATTAGCAATTGCAGAGGCCGTGTTCGTAGCACAGACACGCCAGCCCGGCTGTGCTTTCAGGGCCGAAAGCAGCAATTCATTTTTCATGGGCCCTAGCAGAGCTTGCCGGCGACAGCTCCCTTTTGGTGCATTTTGCATATTCACGTGCATGCCACAGAGATGAAGGGTGTAACGGGATTGATCCACGATATTCCTCTTGCACGGATCTCACTAGTACCCGAGCATTTCAAAAGAGTCAAAGAACAAAACAAGACAAAGTCTTCCCAGCATCTCGATGAAGGAAAATGCTAACTTCCCTTAAGAGGCGGGGAGACGCCTGCATCAAGAGACTGCGTAATTTCACATTTCACAGAATGCAGATCTCCTGAAGCTTCAGCCAGCGTTTTTAACATTTTGCTCATTATTCCATCCAATGTCCTTTTTTTTCCCTTCTTTTTTGAAGGGAAACATTGGGAAAACACAAGGCTCTTCAGTGGGAAAGCTGTACAGCTTCTTACCCCTGCTCCCGGCCTCAGAGCCAACCAAGCCTTCTTTAATATATTTCTTTATTGAAAACCAGTGCTCGTATTCTGAGGAATTGAAGTCAACATTCTATGTGACACTCTTTCTTCCGAAATAGTATTGCAGAAATTTGGTATTTATCAGTAGAGATTAATTGAATCCCAACAGCACTGTACATCAAATAAAGGAACAGGGCTCCTATTTATCTCTTAAAGTTCTGAAAATGAAAAACATCTAATCACTAGCTCCCTTTGATGAATGCCTCATTGTTCGCCTCTACGGAGCGGCATTTCATATGGCACTGGCAATACAGTGCTGCTGGGGAGGGGGTGGCAGCGGCGCAAGACTGCTTTGAGAATTTAAGGATAATTACATTTATGCCCAACCAAAAAGTATAAGTTTCCATGATACAGTATTCCCCCCCCCAAAACCCAGCCCCCAAGGAGGGGGGGGGGGGGAAATCCTAAGGCGGAGCAAGCGGAAACTAATACAATTAAATACTTTGCTTTGCCTGCCAAGGACATTTGACTGCTACTGTGCTACATCAGGTATGTAATGAAAGGCAAATGACAACGAATCTTAATGTGGTGGGGAGCTTGGGTAACTGTAGTTTTATGTCAGGGATAGCTTGCTAGAGAAAAGCTGCATTGTATCTAGGATTAGCAGAACTGCAGGATTTCATTAATGACCGAACAGCTTTTTAGCAAAACAAAGATAGTTAGGGAGTAAAAAGAGAACATGACTAGAATGTGTCCCACTAATTGGAAATGTATATTATCTTCACTTTGTCAGGGAGGAGGCACCAGGGTGTTCTATATTGTCATCTGGAGAATGTCAATTTGTACAAAAGTTTTTCCCAGATTGGGATGCTGGGCTACGAGGCAGCAACAGTTGGAAGTGACTGGGTTTAAAGCAGACACATTTAACAGGAAACATACTGGAGTCAGATGGGAAATGGGTTTCCCAACCCGCAAACACTGGAGATTGCAAATCTCCACCTCCTTCACCATTCCGAACCAAGAAGAAAGGGACAACCTCAGCAATTCTTGCACATAGATTAGATTTCTGCCTTTATAAAAAAAAAAAAAAAAAAAAAAAACTCCCCTTTTTTCCAAGTATAAGTTACATTTGCAAAATGAAATGGCATTTCAAATCAGAGAAGTGGACTTCCTTTTTGACAGTTACCTTTTTTCTCCCAGGCTTATCAGAAACACTTTCTCACAGGCAGCTTCAGTTCTGCTACGTTATCATTTTCATTTGCAAAACAAACTTCCCTGGAAAACTACAGCTCTTGCTCTGCATACTCCCTTGTGAAGTCTATTAAAACCATCAGGAGTGCCTGCACTGATTTCAGTGAGCTTTGCATCAGCCTGAATTTCCCATTCTTTAGTTCATTCCGCTGCCACCGACCTTGGAGTTATTTTTCTTACCCCACAGAGAATCTGAGATCTCCATGGTCGTATCCAGCAACTATTTAATCAAGAGAATGAAAAAATAAATCAGGAAGCGCTACAAAAAAAAAAAAAAAAAGAAAAGAAAAAAAAAAAGTTAAAAAAGGGTGGGTTTTTTGGTAGGCTTTTTTTTTTCTTGCAAACAACTGAAATTATTAATGGGACAGGCCCTCCTTTTCCAGTAAGCTCACATAGCACAGGATGCGAAATTTATACCCACTGAAATGCTTTTCTGCGTGGTCAAAGTGCTGCAAAAGAGCCCAAGTCAAACGACAATTAAGTTTATTACTTGAGACAGCCTTTTTTCCCCCCTATGCTTTTCTTTTTCCCTTTAACCGCTTGCCCTTGACCAGTAGGCATAAGGGGGAAAAAAGGAAGAGACGCTCCTTAAGACAATTTTGAAACAGTCCAGTACTTTTCCCGATCACTTTGCAAAGTTGAAATATGATTGCAACCTTTTTGCATACAGAAAGAACCCATTTAAATGAAAAATTAGCTGCCTTAACAGGTCAAGCACATAGTTACATTAATGTTGTGTAGAACAATAAATCAACTTCGATCTCCAATTGAAAAAATGCTAATTTAGTTCAGTGATTCACTGATTGTACTTCCCGTGCGCCCCGGCGATAGAAATCTTTTCTTTTATTTAATGCGAGACAGTGATTTGACGGCCCTCCTAATGGTGCTTGCAGACTATCAGCATTTCAGTGGAATTCTGATCATGGTTTTAATATTCCATGCAGCTTTGCCCCCTCTGATTTCATGCTGAAACATTAACAAGAGCTGACACTGGAGATTAGAAGCAGACAGCTGGAATGCCAGGTCTTTGTTGCAGCATGGACATGAGCCAACATCGTTCAACCGCAGCCAAGAGGGACCTGGGAAAGTCTTCTTAAGAAGGGGAGGTGGAAAGGGGGAGACAAGGTAGTTTACTGAAGGGCATATACAAGTAGATAATTGCAGAGTCCTTTCATCTTTTAAAGCCAAATTCTAATCAATCCTGGCTTATTAAGGGGAAAGAGGGTTATTAAAGGTAAATTTTGCACTAGAAAAGGAAAAAAAAAAACAGAAAAGAAACCCCACACACATGGCATTTAAGCTCAGGCAGCAGAAAAGTTAGCACAGAAAGCCACTTCATATCCACAGCCACCTCTAATTTTTCTACCCAGCAATTTTGATTATTTGCAGCGCTTCTGTTTGAAAATGCAGTGCCAGTCTCCTTAAAAAGATTTAATCCACTTAGTTCCAGGTGAATAAATTGAGAAATAAAACTGGATTTATGTACTGGTGCAGTGCGTGAACTGTAAATTCCCAGGCAAAAAAGGAGGAGGTTAGTATAACATAACATTCTTGCAACTAATAAATTGTTTCCTGAGAACAGAAACCTAATAAAGATACATAATTTCATTCAAACCATGAAGCAACCCTTCGCATATTCTTCAGGGAGAGAAACTTGGGGAGAAGACTAGCAGTGCTCTATGGCCAAGCTGTGTGTGGTTTTAAGTAAGAACTTTTGAAGTGTAAAGAGTTGTAAGGAGTCACCAGAGCGGTTATTCAGACAAGCCCCAGATGTGGCGGCAGTTCTGACTAATAAGACCAGAAAGAAATTTTGGATCACAATAGGACTGAGGAAAGACGCTTATCACCAAAAATTTTATATATATATATATATGTGTATGTATATATATATATATATATATACACACACACACATATATATACACACACACAAGAAAACACATCAGCCTGGCAGGCAGGGCTCCCTCGGGCTGCATCACCAGCTTTTCCCTAAAGAGTCACGTCACTTTGATGCCTCCACCGCATTTTGCCCCTTTGCACAACCTTCTCCTCTTCTATGTTGCCCCCCCAGCTCCAGTGCACCAACCATGTCCCCCGACACTGTTTTCTCCATCACTATTAAACAGAACAAGGTTGCCCGCTGTGCTACCTGAACATGCAGAAGCTCAGCCAGTGCAGGCACCTTCCCAGATCCCCCCAGTTCCCCAGGTTGCACCCAGTCTGGTATTTATCTATTTATTTAGTAATTCCCACCTGTGAATTACAGGATTGGATTACTAATCCCTCCTCACTAGCCCTTCCTCACCTGCTCTCTACCCGGACTCAAAGATACCCCGAATAAAAAAAAAAAGAGCAAATATTTGCACCAATAAGCAAAAGGTGATCTGTAGCCTCAAAATAATAGTGAGTAGCATAAAAATGCCCTCTGGTTTATTTCTTTCTACCCGAAGCAGAGAACTACCTTCTGAAAGTGCTTTATCGCTGTGCTCTCCTGCTCAGATTTCTGATACGTTTTGAGGGATTTTCAGGCACTGTTTGGAGCRGAGGTGCTCCATAAATGCAAAGTAATGCTGTTGTTTGTCACAGTGCCTCCCACTGCACATGCTTGCCCTGTGCTAACTGATTAGCTGCTGTCCAGAGCAGAGCTCATTATGAGAGGTCCTAAGGCTCAGCATCATTCGCTTTGCAGCCACACACCAATCTGCGAGCCGACTGGTAGGCTTCACATTGGATGAGGAACATGCTCCTGCAGATATAAACAGCCTAAGGAGGGAAAATAAAAGCTGAAATAGGTAATGAACAGAAATGGAATGGCCATCATTGAATCCTTGAATACCATTGACCTTTCTCAGATTTACATCATTATCTAAAGTTCACCAGAGACCTTCCATGCTTGTTATCATTATCCCTCATTAGAAGTCACTCTAGAAACATTAACAAGCTTCTGAAATGCTTGGCTAATTGCTTTAATAAGCCAATATCAATACTAGACAATAGTTTCCATGATCAGATAAAAGACTGGGGTCCTTCAATCTACRTCTCCTCAGGTTTTCTATGCCACTTTGCGGGACCTGCAAGGAGGGGCCAGCAAGACCTTGCTCTTGGTTGTGAGAGGACAGCTCTCACATTGAACACCTCATGTCCATATTGCAAGTGGCAGCTAAATTTTAAATAGCTGGAATGACTCTATTCTAGCCAACTGAGGACAGAAACTTTGTGTGGAAGGYAATAGTCTAACACGGTCCTCCCTGCACAAATGCATTTGCATGGGTGCCAGCTGTCTGAATTCAGACTGGAACGACAGATGAGCTCCCAGGACAACCCCTTTCTTGTGCAATCATACCAAGTAGCTAAAACACATACCTACATTTCTTCACGTTTGCGCCTCAGCCAGCACAAACTAGCATAGCTCAATTCTACTCTGACAGAGACCCTCTGATTCATACCAGGAAGTCTCTGGCCCACAAGACTCAGAAACCCACACTAATATCTCCTTTTGAAGATGAGGTACATAACTGGAGCACAAAGCTGGACCACATGCATGACCACATGTCAGCACACACACATCAAACCATTCCCAACTCCAAAATCACTTAGCAATCCTGCTACAATCCTCCAAATAAGCTAAAAACCACAACCTGAAATGCATCATTCCCAACATCCTGTGCTGAAGGTAGGCAGATAAGCTACTGGAAGATTATTCCTGTATTCTGCTGCTACCATGCTGAGGCCCATAAAGGAACATATTGTGTTTCCCATGGGCTGTCAGTCCGGCTCCTTTCACCTTTACTGAGTTTGGGTGTAAGAATTTTAGAACAAATATGTCTTTGTTTATGACCCCTCTCTAGTTTCCTCAGTATTTTTCCCTAATCCCATTAATAATCATAGGTGCTTCCAAAGCAGAAGCAAGTCCTTCAAAAGATTCTGTCAATATAAATAGGTAGAATTTCCATGCTACCTGTCACTTAGCCCATCTTTTAAAAAGGAAGGATGAAATAAATACCAGAACTCAATGCATTGACATTAGTTGTCTGCAAACTCCTCATCAGCTCTCATCTGCTGATTTGCATTCAATGCACAAATTTGGAATCATTTTAAATGGAGAAAAGGGAAAGAAAATCACATACAACAGTCATCAATGTATATTTAATGAGGTTTGATAGATCTAAATTTGCTCAGATCAATCTCAGCAGAGAAAAGCTGACTGTTCAAACTTACTGTAACTTGAGTAAGATTGCATGAGGATGCACAATTACAGTTTCTTTGCACTAGGAAAGGCTTAGGCCTCAGTTTACTTCCGATCTGGATTTAACACGGTCCTTCCTAGAATGCCAAGTAAAGAGCCCACGTCTAAAACAAYGGAATATTTTGCTTCTATAGAACCATGACCAAGCTTTAAAGTCCTAATAGCAAAGGCTGAGGCTTTCTGGCTGTCTCAGTCAACTTGTTAATCTTACATAGAGCCCTCAGGTTAGGTAAGGATATCTGCATAAGTACATGGGAAATTTTGAACAGGCATTAACTATTTAGAAATATATTAAAACCCAAAAGAAAATTAACTGCTGAAGTGAATTGGGAGGCAAGGACGTGCGTATGAGCAAGAGAAGAAGAAGGCACCAACAGCTTCTGTTCCTCTCATTTCTCTTTGTATCGTGTTATTGACTTTAATGGCATGACYCTGTCTTTTGTGAGGGAAATGTGAGCAGAATCAGACCATTAGACAGCAGACTAGATAGAGCAACCTATTTAATAGCATCGATGAGTCACCTTCATTATGCGGACAAAAACATCTTGCTTCAGGAAAAAAAAAGCTAGGTATCTACATTTACTATTTTATGTCCTCTTTTAGTGGAGGCTGATTCTAAAATGAGAAACTTACTTTATCAAGAGAGGGAGTGAGGAGGAGGGGGCCGGCCTCTTTTCAGTGGTAGCCATGGACAGGACTGGAGGAAACGGCCACAAACTGAAGCTCCAAAAGTTCCACAGGAACTTAAGGAAACATTTCTGAACAGTGAGGGTGACAGAGCACTGGAGCAGGCTGCCCAGAGAGGCTGCGGAGTCTCCTTCCCTGGAGATCTTCAAAACCTGCCCAGACACTGCCCTGTGCCACATGCTCTAGGTGACCCAGCGTGTGCAGGGGAGTTGGACTAGATGATCTCTGGAGGTCCCATCCAACCTTAAGGATTCTATGAGCCTATGATTTCTTTTCCACCTCCAGGATAGATGCTGATGCTTCTAGAAATTACTACAAAAAGACGGCAAGCTGAACTTCAACGTTTCTCAGCTGATCCTTCCTACAGGCATCGACGGATTCACTGCAGACCAAGATGTCTCAGAGGCTCTCGCTAGCAGGAGCCCACTTCTCCACTGCCAGTGGTACAAAACCTTCAGCTTTGGCRGTAGCAGCGACAAGTTCTACAGCTAGTTCCATGCATTTTGAGACACAAGTCTGCAGCACATACAAAATGGAAACAATAGGGCCCTCCCAAAATAGACTAGGTTTCATAACAAAGTAAGTACTGAGCTATTGTCAAAGAGCGCTATTGTACAGGGCCATGGCAGAACATTTGGCTCCAATAATCAGAGTAGTGAGGGCCATGCCCACTGCATTCTAAAAAACGCTGTGGCATCAGTTTTCACTCTGTAATGATGTTCACTCCACAGATAAAAGCAGATAATTCCGCCAACCAATCTGGCAGCTTTAGCTCACCAACATATTCAGGTTCAGATTTCAATATTAGCCAAGAAAGGAGATTTTTTCCTCGTGGTTCCTATTTGTTGCAACTGTGTTCAAGCTTGTAGGGAAAAATACCATAAATAAGACCATGGTCAGAGGGCTATTTTTAATATTAATGAGCCTAGAAAGAACAGAAACTGTCGAGAGAGAGAGAGAGAGAGAGAGAGAGAGAGAGAGAGAATAAAGACTTCATTTTTATTAGGGGATCTTTTATCAGTATCTTCATTTCTACTTTTACAGATTTTGTTAGAGCTCTTGAGGTCAAGTAGTTATAAGTCAAATAGAGAATCAGCCATTCCCTGGCAGGTAATCTACAACTGCTTTGAATTCAGCCTTGCAGTAAGTGTTTTGATGGCACACTTGGAGTAAATAGACCACTTTGCAAGGAAGCCTACTGAAATGGGATAAACTCCAGGTATAAGGTACTGCTGAATGTGATTAAACACAAAAACAAGGGCTTTCACTGCAAAAGGCAGATGCCTCGAAACTCATTCAGAGCCAGGTAAGGCCCTCAAACCACTTGCTGAGTTTGGGATTAGCCTCTAGGCTTGCAAGTTATCAGAGGCAGAAGAACATAAATTTACCTCCCCAAATCCTAATACTTGTTTGCAGGAATTAACAAAAAGCACTTCCTGGATCTCTCTGTTTCCAGATAATTCTAGTCGATAGTCCACGTAGTAGGTTATTTTGTTACTGATGTTGTTTGTATACCCACATTCCGTCGGAAATGAAATAGTTACCAAACTATTCAAACTATCGTGTACGGGGAAGATCAAATTGGCATTTTTGTTCACCAATTCAGATTAAAAATTTAATTTCATGGTACAATGAACTCATACAGAGGTATATCTATTAAGGTCACCTATATTTCTAGTACTTCAGCTTGCTTTAGGTGTTGATGACTGCAGAACGCTTTAGAAGATAGGAATCACAGCTTCAGACTTCTCAGCTCTCACAGTTTTGATGTTAGATGCAATTTGCCTAAGTATCAAATACCTGGGACTTCACTTTTTGCAAGCTCAAGCTCACTCCTCACTCGCTTTCTTTCTCTCTCAGTTGCTGCCTGGAATTTTTAAATAACGGAGATCTGGCTTTAATTGAGGCTTTCATTGTTTGGAAAGGAGCTACAAGTATTTCTAAACTAAAATATTTGCATAGTTTCTTGCTCACTCTGCTAAATCCTGAGAGGTGCTGGATGTCTCACTGAACTGTCCCTTCTGGAGAAGGCAGTTACAATCCTGTTGCCATAATAAAAAGATTTGAAGAAAGGTCGCCTGAATACATATTTAACATCTAAATGTTTTCCTTGCTGTCTTTGGGCCAAGTCCTTATTCGATTGTTACTCAAACAAAACTCCCATTCATGTCAAAGCAAGCCAGCCTTTCATTAGCTCAAGAATTTAGCAAATTTGTGGTTAGTGCATCCAGAAATTGGTAGCATTTAATTGATCAAATAAAATAATTTTTAAGAGGGATTTTCACCACTGAAACAAAGATGCGCGGTCATTTGGAAACACTTCAGAATAAACTGTTTGGGCCTCTTTTTTTTTTTTTTTTTTTTTTTTTTTCCTTTTAATCTCTGGTTCTTGAGTGCTTATTCCTGGGCACTGTCAAATATATTGCCTCAGAGGAGCAATGTTGTCCCAGAGCCGAGCCTTGAGATGCTCTCTGCTGCAGCTGTCCCAGGCTCATGGAGGGCTGTCAAGAATAGGGCCTTGCAATGTTACGAAAGCAAAACTATTCAACCACAGGATAGTGTCTTTTTGTCCTTAGCCCCTGGTTTCAGTTATGAATTTAGTTCTGGATATGTCAGAACAAGATTTCAGACCACTCTGGCATAATTTGCTCTTGACAAATCAATGCTCTCTTGCTCCTTGCTATCTTCTACATGTGAGCAAATATCTGGTTCAAGTAATTTTTCAAATAATTTTCCACGGCCTGGCACTGAAAAGACTAGTCTATGATTTGCCACTTGCTCTTCACACCTCCCCTTCACAACTTTTTCCAGAGCTAAGCATCACGCATGCCCTTTCCTAGTTGCTTTCTCTCCTCATTCTCCACGTGCTCTCAGAGAGCTGCTAACGGTACAGAGATTTCATCACGCATCCTGTAACTAATAAAGGATGAAGTTCATCAGGCCCACCTAATTGCACATGTCTAACTTAAGTACTATCTAATATCATCCTGCTTTATTCCAAGCTGTTTGCTCTTCCTCTGCCATGAGTATTAAGTGCAAAGACACTTTTAGTCTTTACAGACAACCGCAAAAGCAAGAATAGTCGCAAAGTCCAGGTTTCTAGTCATTCAAAGGTACTCTCTTTGCACTGAGTGGGAGATAGGCCTTTCCTTTGGTCTTTTGCTTACTTCTAATAAGTTTACACAATTGCCTGTCAGGTTATATTTAATTGCAAACAGGTATGTCAAAATAAAAACTGGAAAGTGCATTAGATTGGACACCCAAAAAGTGAGCATCATGAGCTACCTAATATTATTCCTAATGCAAAACATACAGACACTACAAGGCAGACAGAAGCACCTCTGTGGCTTCACAACAACTGGAGCAGAGAGTGCAATTTTCAGGTCAAGACTAATACAAGCGAGTGTTATTTTTAGTAAATGGGTCTGAAAATTTTATCTCTTTGGCATCCCCAAACTGAGTTCACCTGGTATCAGCAGTTGGAACAGAGTGGAAATAATCCAGTCCAAAGCCCTCAAACTGGAAATTAACAGCAAAAACTGAGAGTGTGAAAAAGTCCACCTCATTCCAGACCATTGTTAGAGAAATTAATAACTAACTAAATAAATACCTGTCTATCTAGAAAATATACTTCTACTCCTTCCAAGGCAAATAAAAGACAGGGTATTACATGACCTTAAAAGAAATTTAAAACACATCCTCTTTTTGAAATGCTTCGCTGGAAATGTATGTGTATGCATATGTATGTACATATGTATCTTGTATTGTTTAGTTATGSTACGGAAGAAAATGCAAAGCAGACCTCAGTGAGGTTTTTGAGCTGCTGGACCTGCATTTTCTCTTGTAAATCAGAAGCGACTCCCCTGAAATTATGCTCTCAGATGCAGCAGCGTTAATCCCCATCTCTAATTGCTGTCATTCCACCCTGCCTGTAATGCCGCGCTCCAGAGTGGGGTAAATGTCYCACTACTCCACACACCTACACACTCCCTTCACTGTACAGATGCCAGGGACTGGTCCTGTGTCGAGATATACCRGCAAACCTGATTCTACAGTTGATTCAGTGCAGAAACATATGCTCGCTTCATATCTAATCTGTGACAGCATATGTGTCTTTTATCCACTGGCCTCGGGAGCTGGAGTGTGTCGGTGCCATGCGCAGCACTATTAGGTATTCAGTTCAAGAATGTCTCTGAAAGAGCCCTCTTGTCTACAAATTGGTGATATTTTCGCTGCAGCAAKCTCCATACTCCTCTTTCTGACCAAAAGGGAATCTACAAAGATAATATTTCTGAGCAGCTGGGATGACTCATGGCAAGGGGATGGAGCCGCGTTGTCTCGGCACGGGAGGCTCTTCACGCTCCTGGGGAGCCCAGAGACAACAGCAGCGCACAGGGGTGGAATAAGCAGTTCAGCAGCTCTCCAACACTGGTGACAAATACCTTCCTTTAAATTGTTTTTGTTTTCCCATCCTGTATCAGTACCACCTCCTCAGTGTCACGCTGCAGCGAGTACTGGGCTTCCCTTAGATGTTCACTCACTTCAAATACTTTAACCTTAGCCTGGAAATGCAATATATGAAGCAAGCCCTGCTCAGCTAAGATCAACAACTTGCTTAGTCTGCCTTACTACACAAAAGGAGCTCATCATAACCCGAGCAGTCGCTTACCTGGCGGCTAGACAATCAGTTCCGTTCATTGTAATTGCTTTCTGAGACTCAGTTGCTTTCAAACAGAGACAACAGTCACAGAAAGCAAACTCTATATTCAGTTTGCATGCTTTTAGGAATAGATTTTGACTTTGATTGCAGTTAAAACATCATAGAGGCTGAATTCAAATTGCTTATTTAATTAGCTGAAATATTCATCAAATTACTAAAAATGTGCCATGCTTGCTCTGCTTAAGTTCACATATAAGAGAAAACAATAATGATCATGGGGTAATGTAGGACTTTCAATGGGGCTGAGAGAATCTATAGATTTAGTCTGGATCTCATCACAGCAATTTGATATCTTGTTTTAGTCATACATCTTGCCTGAACTGTCTCTCCCAGTCAGAGGAGCAAGGGGAAAAAGAAACCGTAACAGAAAAGAAACAGAACTGACCAGGCCCAGACTCTTCCTCTCACACGTGGGCATCCCCACAACCAACTGAAACAGTATGACATGCACTTAAATATCATCTCCTATGACCACTCAGCAAAGAAAAAGATAGTACCAAGGGGTAGCTTATGTTCCTACTCCTAATGCCTCTGCTAGGATAGGATAGTCAATGTGTTAAGATACATTTTCCCAGTATATAATAATTCCTGAAGAAGGAAAGGTCTACGAGAAGGAAAATTTCCTAAAAATGCCTAGAGCTCCCTCATTCAAATAAGGGAGAGTTGGCTGATTGGCAAATGATGACCGCGTTTCAGCATGGCACAGGATGGGTTAAGCAGAAGCGTTGGCAATGACTATGGGAATACCAAGTATTTGGTTATTCTGTCACAAACTGTCCATGCCCGAAGCAAAATACCTAAGGTGCCAGTCAAAGGAGAGYTGATTTCTTTTTAGAGCTCAAGTGGGTAGGAAATGCCTGCAACCTGCTTTAAAAACATTGCTGCAGAGGGTAGCTGATGAGGACGAGGACACCGCAGCCTTAGGGCACAATTAGCAAAGGCCTTTCCACCTGCTCTCCTGGGCCCACAGCAAGGATAATTAGTATCCCAGTACCTGGGCATCACAAGGTGCTAGCTCAGACACCAAAAAAAAGGACCGCACCAAGTGAATGAAGTCCCCAGCTCAGACACCAAAGAGAATGATTCAAAACCAAAATGGAATGAGGTACCTAAACTGGGACTTAAGAGTCATTTATGTTCACACATGCTATTCTAGAGGTCAGAGAGCATCTCTAGCCATCAGGAGGTTCAGATTCCATCCTGTCCTTTGCTTCTGCGTTTCCCAAGAAATGCTTCTTTATCAATATTTAAGGATCAGAACTCTGTAGAGGTTCCTGCCTTTTGGAGCAGGAGTTGGCATAGAGCCTGAGCTGGATGCAGGTACATATATGGTCCTATTTTGCCTCTGCCTTCGTGCAGAATCTTGAAAAAATTCAAGTTCCCTGCTGCCCCCTCCRCCAGCACTTGGCCAGAGCAGGACACAGAGGTGACCTTGCATTGCTCTCACAAACAACTCTCGCTCAGAATATGTGAAGGACTAGCTCATAAAGCCACCAGGCACAATCGATACGGGGAAAGGATGGAGACGGGAGCAAGCCAAATGATGCTGGCGGGATGARGAGAGAGGGATTATTCCTTAGGTAATAAAAAGAAGCTCTAATGCCCAGAATCCAAAGCAGCTTCCAGCAGCAGAAACAGGATAGCGATAACCAGCGTCTAGGCAAACAAGTAATGAATCAGCCTCTGCTACCTAACCTTTATCTCTGCTTTTATGCCCTGCTCTGCCAGGTATTTCAACAGAAGAGTCTGCAGGGTTTTTCGTTCCATGCATTTTCCTATTACTAAAAACCATCTCTACTCYCATAGCAATGACAAGAGGAATACACTCTTCTTTGCTGAACAAGATTCAGTTTCTCTCAGATAACAGAATATTGAAGGTCAGAATTTATATTAGCCTACTCCGAACCAGCCTTAAAGTGGCTAATGAAAGATCCCTAGAGCTTCACCTTGACCCTGCCTTGTCCTGCATATTCTTTAATTGTAGGTAATTATTTCCCACCCTTTGGCTTACACTGACTCTTGTGAAAGAAACCTTTAAGAAAGGAGCAGACTGATTTCTAGCTTGATTAATGTAGATAACCAAAATGATTTGTAATAACACGGATCTTCCTCCTACATATTATTTAGATTTTATTCTTCAATTATTTCTCTCTGTTGCTGTTAGGCATRTAAATTTGAACTAGCATGTTTATCCGAAGCCCTCTGATAAGCTCAGGTGTCTTAACTTCAGTACAGCAATACTATAKCATAGTATCTCCTCTCAGTTATGTAATTTTTACTATTCAAAAGGATAGGTAATAATAGGGTAAACAAGAGATTCRACCAGGAACATTTTTAGAAGAAAAATAATAATATTCTCACTGGTTCAAATTTTAAATCTGTAGTTCCAAGGCTTTTTCATTTGCTGATCAGACCACAAGTTTACTTTTAAAAATTTCTCCTATTTTACCTTATTATCCATTGTCAATATTGCTGCACCAGAGGGAAAAGGGAGAATGGCTCCCTATAGTCTTTTTCAGGTTGTAACAAGTTTCCTCATAAAATATCCATGTTAATATTTTTCTTCATTTTTCCATTTTTTAATAGGAAAAAGCAGAAAAACTGAGCTAGGGTGTGTGAAATGATTTTTGGAATGAAAACGATGCAAAAAGGTTTCTGGTATTTCTCCTTGAACCTTATCACTTCTCTCCTGCAGATAGTTGAGCAGGAAACTCATTTTGTCTACTGTCTATCAAAAAAATGATAGAGACTGTATGCAATTTTCAACATAGCAAGTAAAAAAATCTCCAGGYTTCTTTGAGGGTGGACAGACAGGAGGAAGAATCCAACTTTCTTTGAAAGTGAATTAAGAAACATGCCTAGTTGTCAAGTTCTGCATGTGTATTACCTCTCTGTGTATCTGTCTGTTATGTGTACGGGATTATCCTGACCTTTTCGGCGCTCTGTATGCTGATTATCTAGCAGCTCCACTCCTACGATGACTGCAGCCTCCTCAACTTGTGGGAAAGGGCTGGGATAGCCAGTCAGCCAAGCTGCAGCCTATTGAAAAGGTCAGGCCAGTATAGCATGCAACCACATTTCAGACACTGCATCAGGCATTACATTTGGGTACCTCATCTTCATAAGAGAGATCGCAATGAGGTCAGAAATCATCACAGTGCTCACCAGACAGGAAGTAAGAAACACTCAAATCCCCAAATCTTTTGGAGTTCTCGTCACAATGGAACAGAATCTAGTTCCTATCTTTGATTTGGGCTGAAGATGTAATTTCTGTATAATAAAAAAAGGGCAAAACCAAGCAAATGCTATTAGATCTGACATTAGTAATGATCAGCTGAAGCCAAATGCAAACGACTCTCGCTCAGGAGAAGGAAGACAGACAAAGCTCTGGGCTGACYTAGGTAATTACAGCATGCTTCAGGTTGGTTCATCCAAACACTGCATTTTTTTGTCACATATGACAAAAATATTACTGCAATACAAACACAAGTTGCCCTACAGGCGGGAATAAGACGACATGCCCTGCCTCTGTAARCTGTGTTCAAGGCAGAATATGACTATTTGCCCTTATCATTAGCAGTGGTGTAGGATCTACAGCATCCTACATCAGGCTTTCTGCAAAGCATAAAATGTGAAGACTGCTTTAGTATTATAGTTTGAACATGCCATTGCAAATCATCACACCTCAGTGTGGTTTCCCTTTTCCTTAGCCTATTTAGCAACAACACGGACAGATCTGGGAAACTGTCCCATTGTTCCATTCCTCACCACAACTGAATGAGCACTCCCAACCCATTGCAGAGCAAATTCAGCCAAGATAACTGAAGGGGAAAAAAAATAAAAAAGGCCCTTAAAAAAACCCCTCACCAGCCATTGGGAGGCAATGAACAGCTTGGGAAGCTGGTGTATTAAAACGCTGAACCAGGCTCCACAACAGCACATCCAACCACAGACGTCATCTCCTCAAAGAAGGAACTGTCTATTATTYTGTGCTTTGAACTTGCTTTAATCCTAGTTGCTGATCCTAAACATCATGTAATAATGCAGACTAACAAAATGCACTGGGCCTTTCTCATGTCCAAGCAAAATAAATTAAAAGGAAAGAAGGAGAAGTGAAAAGTATAAAGGGGATTTCATGGGATTTGAGTGCCAAACTCCAAAAGGCTCTCCTAAAAATCCCAGCTTAAAGCAAAAGACTTGTATTCTTGCATTTCTTTCTCCTGATGTCAGTATTGATGACTGCAGAATTAGTTTAAAGATTTCTTTGGGTTTCATTTGTTGATTTGTTGTCTGCATTTTATTCTCAATAAGTTTTAATAAAGGGGAAAGTCTTTTGAAAAAGAAAAAAGCTTAAAGGTAAAATCCAGAGAGAAAAGATGGAACTTTTACCCTATTTAAATCTGCAGGTGATAATTGAAGAGGAAAGCTATATTAAATGAAGGATCTATGTTCCTAATTATATACTGCATATTCCAGAATCGGGTTCAAGTGCCAAGCTCTGGCAAAGTACATGCTTAAAATTTAGTCCAGGCTTAAAGACCATTGACTCCAACCCAACTTTTTTTTTTTTTTTGCTGAAATTTAAGCATAAGCCATGCTTAGCAGAGATGAAATTAAGTGTGTAGCTAAGCATCTGCTTAAGTGCATTGCCCAGGCTGTGTATGTAGAACTGAAACCAGCACAGCAGAAGGCTGGGGTGGGCAGTAAACATGCTGTGAAATCTAAATTTTCTCCACAAAAAGTTCTAGAGACCTCCTTAAATTTTGAAGTCTTACTATCGTTATGTCCACTATGAGCTGTTCTCCGAATTTCCTCTGAATGAGACATCCAGGAACTGAAAACACCCAGACGGGTCTGGAGAACCTGATTCATAGTGARGTGTCCATCTTGCCATTTGTCCATCACTGCGGCATTTAGGCTCTTACCGCATTTCTTTTTCACTCCAGATTGTGAGCAGGATGAAAACAAGATGTGCTATAAAACCACACAAGAGGCTTTGATTTGGGTATGTTGGACTTTGAAGCAGAAGAGTTCCCAGCAAGCCAGCAAGGAATTCCCCTACGGGATTTTCAGTCCACTTTGAGAGAGTCAAGACCTCGGGAGGAAGCRCAGTCCAGAAGCTAAAGCACAAAACAGGGCATAATCTTGGCTGCAATCTTGCTCTGTGTGCATTGCTCACAGTGACCTTGAGCAAATCGCTGGCAGTCAGACCTTTCAAGTGCAGGGGCCTCTCTTCGGCCCTCCAAATCCCTATTAACCAAATAGCTGACTCTATGAGAGCACGGCACCCTTAATGTCCAGGCAGACATTAAGGATGCTGGGAGTACTTTATCACCTGAAGCTTTCGATAAAGATGCAGACCCTTCACACCGTGCAGTAACATGAACACTCAAAAAAACAGACAGTGGTCCAAATAATATAAAAACTGAGTATGTTATTAGTGCTGTCAATTTAGCCAAGAATGTTATGGCATGTGTGTCACTAAGAGAGACAGAAGCTATTATTGAAATGAGATTAGAATCATTTTGAAACATCAACAGTGGCATTATAGTTGGTAACATTTCCATCTAAAATAGATGACATTGATGCTATACAATCAACAATGCCACTGGGAATACGATATAGAACAGAAGACTAGATTGTTTTACTCTATATTGATTTTCCCTTAGTAGTTTTTGATTAACTGTCAAATCAATTAGCTTTCCCCACCCAAACATAATATCGCATTGCTATATTTTTTGGTGTCCCCCTCATAAACTCCCTGTTCAATAACAAACAAGAAAAGCCCTGACTCAAGTGCACAGAAGTGCTCTGAAATAGAGGGTTTTCAGGCAGAGATAAGTCCTTACAGATAGCCTGTTTCTCCTCRTAATGCTGGAGTCCAGCCATGTTTTTATTGAATCAGGTTCTGAAGCTAAGGCACTAAGAGATCTGATTATAGCCTTGCCATAATGTCCTTTTAAAATAAAATGCGTGGCATTTGCACAGTGACATAATGTTCTTTTGACTCAGAAGAGATAGTGTGTCTACAAGTTTTTGACCATCTTGGCCTTCCCGTATTGCAAAGGGAATATTTCTATCTGTCCATCTATCTATCTACCTATTTATTTATGAATTCATCCATCTGTCACAATTCTGATATACTCAGTCACCACCCTGATTAGGCGGTGACTTTAACTTTATCCTACAGAAGGCACACAAAAGCTGTAGGGAAACATTAATACTATAACAGTCCTAAGAACTCACTCATCAGACAAAGAATCCAGAGTTCCAACCACATTTTTGTCATTGGCATGTTGTCTTTTAGTTAGAAATGGCCAGGCTTGTGCCTGCCCTTGATCACACACCCCATTGCGGATATGCRTGCAGCTTCAATAAATGCTTCCCACCTGTGCAGTAATGAGCGGAAGGCTCTGTTCTGGACCCGATCTGGATCTGAACTTTTCAGGAGTTCAGAAAGGTGCTGGACCTTGTCTTTTGTTGCTTGCTGTATTCATCAATCTTTCACTGTATTCATCGATCACCATCTCTCTCCTCCTACACCTTCTTTTTGCTTTCTAATTCCAACTGTGCTCATTGTGGGCATGAAAAGTCTCCTGGGGACCCCGCGCTATCTAGTATATCCCCCAGGACTGATAAATTGGACAATATATATTACTGTTTGCATTGCACCAAGACGTACAGTGCCCAGCTGGGACCTGGCCCCTTTTATGTCCGTTTGCACAGACACACAGCCCAAGTCGGCTCCCGCTGTGACGTCCGGGCAGCCTCAATGGGGCAGGCAAGGCGAGGGAGGGAAGGCTCAAAGTCACACAGCAGGCGAGCGTCTGGGACACATTCGGGGTGTCGTGATTCCCAGCACAAGAGGTGCTCGTGATGGATGCCGCAGAAACACGTGCAATAAACAAACACCAGCAGGACAGACTTCCACCCTTCCACTGAAACGACACCAGCAAAACAGCCTCACGGTGCTCCGCTTGCCCTGCCCGCTGCCCAGCCTCTGAGCAAGGGGGAAGGATCTGCCGAAGGCAAAGCTGCCCCAGTGCTAGGTGTAGGGAGCCGTGGGGAAACCAGCTGCTGCTGCCACGCAGGCGGCCAAGACTCGCGTTTGTTTTGGCTAGCGCTGCAGAATCAGCTTCGGCATCGCCGAGAACAAAATGGTGCGTGGAAGCAGGCCAAGCTGCAAAAGATAAGAAGCAGCAAGAGGCGCAACAGATTATTTGTCTGGGGAAACAGAAGGAGGGCTCTGAGGCAAAGCGGAGTGGGTCGGGGCGCCGGGCTGCATGACAGGTGCTCGGCTGCGGCTGTTCCTGCCCGCAAATGTATTGCTGATACCGAAAAGGAGCTGCGGAGGGATGCGATTTCTGCACAAGCTGCTATGGAGAAGGATGCTCATCAGCAGCGTGGCATTGCTCGCCACTAGCACAACAAAGCTGCTGCCAAGGCTCAGATAAACACCAGCAAGGGTAACTTCTGGCAGGTCGGGATTAGCCACGGCCTTCCCTGCCTGCTCTGGAGCAAGACCATCAACTTCTGCAGCCAAGCCAGGGATGCATCCTGCCACCGTCTCGTACGCTCCGCACGAACGCAGCCCCATCTTCATCTCCCTGATCAGGAGGGTGGAGAGAGGAGAGCATTGCTATGCATCCGAAAGGCATCTAACCGAGCAGATCCGAAAGAATACCCCCTGGGAATTCAGTAACCAGACATAAGCTAACAAAACAATGAGTGAGGGCATCTATAAATCTGAGGGTGAGGTTCTGGGTTTGTGTACCTCAGCCCCGCTCAAATAGTCCTAAGGGACCTCAGGTAATTTTTATTAGATGCGAGTCTACCTCCCTTCCTTAGGCAAACGTAAGCAAGTAAAAGTACTGTTTTCCCTTTTAAACAATTCTAAACAAATTAGATGTTTAACACCACTTTGAGTGGAGGTCAGTCACAAGCCTCATGAAGTTCCCTTTCAGGTCTAGGTTAATTCAAATCCAACCCTGAACTGGGAAATAGAGCCCCAAAATGAGCTTCTGAATGTCCACAAACCTGCCGCTCTTCAGCTCCACGCACAGATCCTATAAAGGTATTGCTCCTTCCTGTGAACCTTGCCTCCTTAATTGTATGCAGCATTTTTTAAAACTCAGAATGCTGAGGTCTTTAGGATAAACACATCTCTGCAGCCAAAGGGATTTTTAATCTTACTTGATTTACAAGCATTTCATTGCATTTGAGTATAACGTATTTTAATAGCATGGTAGAAATGGCAGTAGGGGCTAATTAGAGCAACTGAGTTAGTTAGATTTCTGTGCATTTGGAAAACAGGCTGCATCCTTCTAATAGGATAATCAAAACAGATCAGCCCGACTTACAGAGTTGCTCCACAGACACTAGGAGTGGTTATGTGAGTTGTCTATGTGGACCAAATAGTTTATGGGACAAGGAAGATTTATCTCTGTGAATGATGCTGCCTATCGTTAGGATTAGATGCTGCAAAGTGCTGAACACCTTCACTTTCCCCAGAAGCAACAGGTCTGGAGTGCTCAAAACCTGGTAGGCTTGAGCCCTATGCATAAACCCCTCAGCTTTCTTGCCACTTTATTAGTAGCTGCTCAGCTTTGCCAACAAGATACACCACCCCAGGCTTCTTAAAGCTCACAGTCAAGGTCTTAAACTAAGTTACAAACCACTTGGCCCCAACCAAATTCGAACTGCTTCAATTCCATCAGGCTGTTTTGAATTTTTCTCAACTTGCCRTCATATCCTAAAACTAATTTGAAACACATGGCGAAGGTCAGCAAACCTGTCCCGGGCTCCCTTGGCTTGTCATTGCTGCCCAAGGTAAGAGCTCTACACTTAACATTAGACCGAGTCATCCTAGGTTCCTATTACAGCCAAGGGAGAGCAATAGCAATATTTAGGGCACAGCTCATTTGACCTATTTTGTGCACGCTCTTTAGGATGGGATGAATCACCTCCTACAAGGAGTATTTCTTTCCTCTACAGGGCACAAGCGAGTCTAGACAGTTAGCTCAGACGCAGACCTGCCCCGAGCGAGGGTAGGCAGATTGTAACCAAACAGCTCTCTGTCCAGGCAAGGAGTGGAGCTGTCGCACGCAACATTAGGACACCATTTCCAGCCCGTTAGGTTGGCCACTACTTCTATGCGCATGTGGCCCTGCTCCAAACATGAGCGACCTGGATMCTCTGCCATGGGACTTGGGTCAACTAGGCTGGCCTTCCTAAGGACATGACTCTGTCCTCTTTTGCATTAACTAAATTACCTGTCTTCCAAAAATAACTTGGGGTAAGACAAGGAAGGAGAAGGAAGAAAAGAAAGAAAAAAAAAAAGAGAAAAGAAAAATCTATGCATGTTTTCCAGAGGTGCTTCGCTACCTGACCATCCTCCTTAGGAAATGTTCCATCTAGACTAAGCCAAATGAGGGGAGCACTCTGCTCCCCTTGGAAATGGCCACAGCAGGCTTTCATCYGATTTTCCAGACTTCTTTGCCTTTCTCATGCAGTAAGAGCTGATATCATTTAGCGTGGAGCACAACAACAGCCATTAAAAATGGTTATGAGTCTGGAACTGCTTTCCTAATAGGAAACACACATGCCACGCTCGGGGAGYTGGCTGTTTTTCTTAACTAGACTTCAAGGTGAGCGCCACGGCGACCCTTATTTTCCAGGGGAGAGAGGCGGGCGCATTCCTCGGGCTGCGTTTTCGCCCTCAGGCAGAGCCCCGGGCGAGAGCTGCAGCGGCGACACCTCCGCTCCGGGAGGACGGGGCCTCTGAGGACCCGCGTCTCCCGCTCCGCTTTCTGCTCCAGGGCAGGAAGAGGCGTCRGAGGGGTCGCCGGGCTGTGCACACTGAGCAGCAACAAGAGTTGCCTTCCTTTGCCTTCCCTTCTGCCTCTCCGAAACCTTTAAAGCAGCACCTGGGAGCTGATGATGAGGACAGTGACCGCGCGGTACCCGCTGCACGCTCTAAGCAATATCCCCCTTCCTTATGAGCCCATCCCGTTAATAGGGGGGTTTATTGCCAATCTCATGTCTGCCGGTGGGTTTGTTGTTGTTTTTGCTCCTTTCATCACCTTATAAAGGCCACGTGATGATCGCGTGACGCTGAGACTTCTGACAGATGCAGCATATGTGCAACAATATTTATCATTTATTTAGCATGCCGGGCACAGCGGCTGGCAAGACACTGCCATGCCTGACTTAAAGGCTGCTGGCATTTCCATTAGGTAAAGCCCCATCACGCAGGGGGTTAAGAATTCAGGCGTTTCACATCGCATCAGACTGAATCATGATTCAAATCGGAAAAGCCAGGTTTTGGTTCACTAAGGACTGACAAAGTGGAGCTGGGCGGGGAGGAGCGGCTGGCAGGTCACGCATATGCTCCTTTCCTGCACTGATGACCAGGCTAAGGCAGCCCAGCTTATGCTTTCAGAGAGCTAGGCTGCGAAGTTTAGCTGCATCGCTCAGCTACAGAGCGTKTCCAGGTGCAGCCCCGCGGAGCGGGCTGCATTTCACACCAGGCATTTCACACACGGGGCACGCGCATGAGGAGACGGGGCTGGAAGGGAGCAGGGCCGGACCAGTGCTGGGAAATGCTCCAGGAAGAGCCATTTGAGGGAGGGCAAGAGAGGCAAGGACCATCCCCAGCACCCGTATCCTACCCACCACTGCTCAAAACGAGCTTGGCAAATAGATTCAGGTGCTTCCTTATTACATCTGTTATTATTACACATTCGCTAAAGAAATAGACTTCCCGCCACGAGGGCATGGCTGGAACAAACCCCTGAGGGATGCTGGATGACACCAAGCACCTGCAGAACTCACCGCAGTACCTTTTGCCTGTGATTCTCTCGCACAAAACACATCTAAAAACAGTATTTTCCAAGGCCTAGCCTGCCTTTTGGAGGGCTTTCATGCCTGTTTCGAATAGCCTTGGTTTTGGCATCAGCATTGAGGAAACCACACGCCTTCACAAACTGGAAGAGAGACCTTAGCACTCACGCAGTATATTTTTTGGCAGAGAAAGATGTCATTATTTACTAAGGAAAAAAATGAGAAAGATTAGGAAATAGAAATTTGCATCAAGTTAGAAATTTGCATCAAGAACCTGCAAATTCCAACATTGCTACTCTTCTACTAAAGCTTTATATGACCTTTGGCAAGTCRCTTGATGTCCTTGCACCTTTCTTCCCTTTCGGACTCTGGGTTTGTGTCCTGCGATTACAGCTCCAGGCTCTGAGCCCTCCACACTTCTGAAAACCCCAGTAAATGGGGGCAATAGAGCACTTTGGGGCCATGGTGCTCTCCAACAAGACTGGAAATTAGGAGATGTCCGACTGTTACTGATGCACCTGTTAGTAATGACACAGATATTCCTAAGTATTAGTAGATGTATATTAACTATGAATTTAATCCAATGAATTTTTTGCCTTTTTTTTTTAATTAGAATTTTTCATAAAGGCAGGTTTCACCTCACTGCTGTATGGGAATGGGGCCAAGCACATCAGGTGGCGGCTCCTTTGTCTGGCACAAAAGGAACTATCCTGATTTACTCCAACCGACCGCTTTGTTCCAAAGGGCCTCAGCGAGTTCCTTGTTGGCGATAAACCTTTAAGGAATGAGCTAGACCTAGTCCCTCATTCTTTTATTTTTAATATATATTTAAATGCCGCATTTCTACCTGACAGCCGCTCTTCTGGGTGCTTTCTCCTCTGGGCAATGCAGCAGTGGAAGCAATACTTAAGCAGCAGGCTGACTACAAAGACGGTTGTACCAAAGCCTCGCATTTTCCTAACAAAAGCAGCACATGAACCCCCCGTACAAATGGTGCGGAGCATTTTCCTAAAATCAATCAGGCTCTATTATTCGGTTTAAGCCCAATCTCATTGTCTACTTCTTCCTCCGGAGGCCGATTTCTGCCAGGTAGAAAATTAAGTTTCCTTTACTTTTCTTCCCTACACAATTTTTCAGTGTTTCAGCACTGTTGTTCGGTGTGGGAAACCGACTTCCTGTCTCAATAAACAAGTGCACACAAGGCTTTTCTGGACACATAATGGGGTCTTTTTTTTTTTTCCCCCTCTTATTTTATACAAAAATCATTCCACACTTAACACATCAATGAAGCCACTTAAGCTCTACTGCATCTGAATTAAAGGGGGAATTGTGTGATCAAAGAGTGTGAAGGAACCACACATGGAGTTCTTCAGACACTTTACTTTTGTTACATTTGATACATAACAAACCCAATAAATATGCTTATCCCAGCAGCCCGTTTCATTATCTCATATCCTTATGTTTAAGAGCATCTCTTTTAAGAGCTTTGCTTCTGCCTTTGTTTTACAGCATCATAGTTTTGTGGCAGTTTATTTTAAATTAAGATGCTAAAAGATAGAGAAAAGCATATTTTGGAGGGTTATGCTCAAACAAAACCCCCCAAATCCCTCTACTCTAAGTTTTCCATTGCATTTCAACTGAGCAGACCATGTTTATTGTGCAGCAGAATATGAATAAATGTTTAGCAACCCTCAGAAAAGGATCACTTAAGACCTAACCTTGACATGATGCACAGAAGGAGGAGGAATGCTTCCTAAAAGTCTTTGCAATAATTCTTTGCATTTTTTGGCACCCTGCACTGCACTAACTGACCAAATTGCCTCGAAAAGCGAAGATTTTGTGCACCTCCCCAATGCCTGCGGCTCTGGGAATAATCACACGCTTGCAGCTAGCAGCCTTTCTCCAGAATTGCTTCAAAATGACAAAGATAGGAAATTGCCTTTTTTTTTTTTTTCTTCTTTTTTTCCCCTCCCTCTGCTCGTTTTGCAGAAGCGAGCAGCTTCTCCAAGCAGCAGAGACGCTGCACGACTGCACGTTTCCACGATCCCTTTTCTCTTGTTCGGAGGCGCTTTTTCCCGCGCCGTCGCCGCTCAACGTCTCGCTGGTCAAAGGGGCTGCTCTCGGGCCCGCTCTGGCTGGAGCCAAGGCGGGTGCCCAGCGCCGCGGTGGGTTCGGGAGYGCTCGCGTGAGGACACCGCCTCCGCACAAAGCCCTCTAATGGGATTGCTGCCCCAAACGCTGCGCGCCCGGCACTACACTGAGCCTGCTCTACCGCAAGTAATCACTGCAAAGCACTCGCAAAACCTTCAAGGGAACTTATTTGGAAGCAAAATGACAGGTGCTTTGAGCAGGGCTGCTCATTAATAGGTATTTTAGAAAGTAATTAAAAAAAAATACAAAAAGCAATGGCCATTATTCATTGCTGTTTTCCCTGTGCCCCCCYGCCACCTTCCTGCTCGAAACACTTGAAGCAGGATCTCAAAATACTCAGGACAAGATATTATAACTGTTGAAATATTGAGATCAGAACCCTTTTTGGTAAACCTGCTCTTCTCTCTCTCTCTTTTTTTCCCTTCTATTTCCTTTTGTAAAACTGGATGAAAATTTATCCTGCCCTAAAATCACAGCTTGAATTGAATGCATTTAAATGCCTCTCATGTATACCTGCATAGCAAAGCCAGTGGGGAAAGAGTATCTGAACTACTAGAAAGAAAAAAAAAAAAAAAAAAAAAAAAAGAAAGAAATATTTTCTGCTCTGTTTCCTTCCTGCCATTAAACGGTCTGCTTTGACGGTGAGCAGGGCTGGTGGCTGCTGCTTTTGTTTCATGGGTTTCTCTCTTGCCCCTTCCCAAGCCAGAACCGCTAGACAAACCCCACCTCTGCCCACGTGCAGAGCCGCAGCCTCCCTGGGCTGCCTTTGGTGATATTCCCACCCGGAGCGTGAGGTGCTACGTTCTGGCCCCGGCTTGCTCTTGGTTTGGTCGCCGCGTGCACAGCGAGTCCCTCAGCTATAGCAGCGCTGGCTTGAGGTTGAGGGGCATCAGCTCCATAAGACATATTTCCAGCCACCACATTTTCACCATGAGTCCAATAAGGTTTTGCTATGTCTTTCCCTTGAAATCCTAAAATCCRGGGATTCCATAGGAAGATCTGTGTTTGTCACCTTCAGCACCCACAGCTGAGGAGGAGCACATAAGATGCAACCCAAGGAGGACCTGCCTTTTCCMAAGTTGGAGGGTAATGGGAATAAATCCCATGTAATCACCTTGTCTCATGTAAATCTCAATTTAATCGCATGGTTTTAAGAGTCATAGTGTTAGGCACCTGACACATAAGGTTTGAATGCCTTGGTTAGCAATGCTGCCTCAACACCTCCTTGCCGCAGAGCACAGAAGTTAACGTTTGGAAGTGAATTTAAAAAAAAAAAAAAAAAAAAAAAAAGCATCAAAATCAGGAGCCTGGTTACCACTAAAAACTAATGGTAAAATATTGATAGAAACACCAATGCTCACCCCTTGCCTGTATTGCCTGGGGAAACATTTGCTTGTATAACTGTTATCTGACTCCCATGCCACCATGAAACTTTCAGCATTCGCTTTTCTCTCCTTCCATCAGATCTTTTTCCCCCTATGAAAATCCATAACTCTCACTAAATCCAAATTCAAGAAGCATTTAGCAACCAACAGGCACGTGGCAAAAGGCTTCCCTAACTCCTGGTACCCCAGAAGCTAGGGCTGCGAAATATCAATGCCCACACATGTTTGTGTTATCRTGTCTAAAATGACCTAGTTGAAACAAATAGGAAAAATCTAAAGAACCCTGAATGCAATTTTTGGTGTCTTAGGCTTTTCAGGATTGACATGCTCCTCCTATAAATAAATAAAAAGGAGACAATGGACCAAAACAGGCACTTTTTAAGGGAGAAGGTGCTGGGAAGGTACTAATCAAGCAGTGTTAGTGATTCTGATCACCTTTCACTTCTGATAAGGTACGATTTGGGGACAACTAATAGAGGAATAATCAGATACCAGCTTTTAAAGCAGCCTGATTGCAGGAATCTGAAGAAAGAGTGAAAAGACTTTAAAATCTGGCTGAAGTCCTTGCCAAAATACTTTAGCGATAATGAAACAAAGTGGCATTTAGGTTTTTTTTTTTAAATAAACAGATTAAATTAAGAAAAGAGGTCACAAAAACTCACYGATGCCTCACTGCAGATATTTAGTCTAGCAGTACACTGCACCTAACAAATAAATCAATTCCCCACTCACAAATTTTTAGTCTTGTTTTAAATTTTGAGACAAATTAAAAGGAAAAAGTGGATGTTTAAATGGGACACTTTGGTTTGTCCTCTAAAATTATGTCTCTCTAGTTGCCAATGTTTACAAGCATCAATTCATCTAAGCATAAAAGCTACAGTGGAGGACTGACAAAAAAAAAAAAAAAAAGAAAAAGGAACACCTGTTTTTTTGATATACAAAGAGGAAACTAATGTCTATGGACTAAAATAAATTATTGCACTGTCCACTATGCAGAAAGAGATGATCTTTCACTGCTTTTCAGTGCAAGACTGAAATATTATTTATACCTATTTATTTCATTTAGTATTTTTTCCAGCTTTTCTGATGCTTTCTAATAGCATTTACAAAGGTATCTGCATAACTTTGTGGCTTCAGATTTGCTGCCCACAATTTACAATGGTTCATTCAATTCCGTAAGTCCAGAAACAATAATTAGGACCTGTAACCATTACTCCTTACTCAGGAGAAAATACYACTCTAATGATCAATAATCAAATATCCCTCCTGCTACTACCCTCTGTTTCACACATTCATGGGTAGCTTTGAGAAAGGGTTATGTATGTACCTATTTTCACTCAAGTCAGTTTTACTTTAGGTTTAGATAGGGATAGATACCTTGACAAATTATTATTAAGAAGTATTGCAAACACCAAATCATCAGTTGTGTCTCATACAACTAGTCGTAGGTCATGAAAAACACAGGAATAGCAGGACAGGTGCTGCTGCTTCCCACAATCCACCAAAGCAAGGAAGAATCACAAATTTTGTACTCTTGAGGATGAAAAGTTGATGGTTTCATGGTTTATCCAGCCCGGGGAAGTAGCTGGAAATCAGACCTATACTCTGGAGTCCATAATGTTATAGACCACAGTGATCAACAGCACGTAAAATAGACATAATCTGGTATTCCTTTTTAACTGCTCTAAAAAAAAGAGATAGTCCAAATGAGACTCTGCTTGCCCAATCAGCTACATTGCTCTGCTGGCACCACAAGACTCTTTCCATAGCATTTGGAGCAAGGATCCACCACTACCCCACTGTCCCTACCTGCTGGTGCTCCTCCCAAGCCTTGCATTGGCCGTTCTTAGGGCCAGGAGCGCTCTGCAGGGACGTGTCCACGTCACTCTCCTGCCAGAGACGAGTTGTTCCTCCACCAGCCTCCCCACGGCCAGTGTCCAAGGACACCTTCACAGCACATTTACAGGGCTGTGCTCTGCACCAAATGCTACAGCCCGGAGATACCGAGAGGCAGAGGTCAATGCTTGGCTCCATCAAGCTGGAATCACTTTCAGATGTGGATGCCCAACCTCCTTAGGCAGCTCTAGAGCTTTCAGTGATGAACCTGCAGATGCATCTTCAGTTTAGGTCCGAAAGGTAATTGGGAAGAAGGGGAACAGCGGATCACAGCTCTGACCTTTGGAATTGGACTTGGAGGAGGTGGCAGATAAGCCAGAGCCTCTTCGTCAGATCTAGACCTTAACCTTCATCGGCGCCCCTGAGAGCAGCGATATTACGTGCAAAAAAAAAGTGCAGAAAAAATGTACTGTGTGTGTATATGTAGGGCAAGGAGACACAGAGTGTGAGCCTTCCCCTAGCTGTTCCACCACCCAGGAAGGCACTGGGCATCGCAAGGCTTTGTGATTTGGAGCACAGGGCGTAACTCATGGCGAGCAAGCGGCGGCACCCGTGACATTTTAATTTCAGACAGATCCAAAGGCAGCAGAGCCACTGTGTCCTGACCGAACTTCAGCTAAGCACACGCCATGCCATGCTTTGGGGCCACTCCTCGAGTTTGCACTGCAGCAGGAGGAAAAAGAGAGCAGGAGGGAGGGAGCGAGAGGGAACGGGGCTTGCAGGAGGTGTTTTATTGTGCCGATACCCAACGGCTGGATTCAATAAAACCTCCATCTGGCTCTCGCACCGTGCAGCCTCCAAGCGGGCCCGGGCGGACGTGCCCCCGCCACGGGACAGGGCTGCACCGAGCCAGCCCCATGGCAAGCACCGCTCTGACCCACACTTCTGGGGAGAACCAATTAGAGGCACTTGAGGCATCCAGTCCTTTACCAAGCAAAACCACAATCGACTTTCAGGGCTTCTTTTTGTCCCTTATAATGTAAGATTTGTTCGATAAACCTCATGTAAAATGCACTTTTTAAATCCAGCACTGTTTTAATTGTGCAGCAAGCTAATTCTTCCTTTGTTCATTCCCATATAGCCTTTGCTCTGCCTGCGAATGCATTTTATAGCTGGCATTTTGGCTCCCATTTTGTCTCATAGCAAAGACACACAGACAGACAATAACAAAAAAAAAAAAAGTGTATTCCACTCTTAACAGATAACACTCGTGTCTTGTTACAGAATTTTCAAGCTGTAAATCAACTTGAAAAGCTAATTTAAGGATATTCACTTGCACTATTCAGGGCTGTATAAACATTCCAAATTCCAATTTTTCATAGAGACATATGCGAACATTTAAAAGGGATTTAAAGAGCCATTCTGCAGCTATGAAGCTCTAGCTTTAGCATTTTATTTTTCTCCAACAAGATTATCATGTAATATTAATATACAGGAAAAAAAAATATTTTCAGTGCCTGTATGTATTTATGAGGTCCTGGGGGACAGCAGAATTCTTTTAGCYGAAAGGAAGGCTGGAAGAAACCGGCGGAATAAGACGGACTCTCGAAACATCAAATACACGACAGAATTCGTTCATACACTGCAATTTCTGCCAAAGCGCTGCGGTGTTGGTTTTCACTGTATCTGCCGGTTTAATTGTTTCTGCCTGTTCATTTCTTTGTGCACCGAAGCCCCTAGCCTAAGGGAGATTTGGAAATCAAAAGGTAGGGCTGAGCTTGGACAGGAAATGAACGCTGGTGTTGCGGCTGTGTTAAAGCAGAAAGGAAAAAGTTCAGGAGCGGCTCTAGGAACTAGCGCATTAGTAGGCGCTTCCAGTGCCCTCTCCTCCTCTCGCCGCGTTGCTCGCTGCCGCACTGCTGCTGCAAATCCGCCCTAAACCAGTGTTGGGGCGAGCTCCGGAGGCTTCCCCCGCACASAACCGATCCGCATTGGATTTGGGGCCAGCCCAACCGCATATTTTCCCGCGTGCCCCTTGGCCACGCGGGGCTGCGCAGATGGAGGGCTGGCACGGGACGAGCGTGGCACAGCGAGCCCCGCTACCCAGGGTCTGCTCCTGATTCCTTTTTTTCCCCCTTTTCCCCTCCTTTTTTCTTTTCTTTTTTTTTTTAAATGCATGCTCTTTCTCCTCCACTATCTCTCTTGCCTTTTCTCTGATCTCTGCGACAAAAGATTCAACAATGAGAGATGGGAAAGCACGAGCAAGGAGGATATGTGCTTAAAATGCCACATGGCCAATAAAACCTATTTTACTATGGGTCCCACCTTTAACAAGCAGATTGATCAACGCAAGCAAAAACTCCGACCCAAAAGCCTTACACAAAATGGCCAAATCTCCCTCAATTATACCCATCTAAACAGCCATGTAGCCATACACAAAAATCTTCAGACTTAAAAAATCCTAATACTGGGCATTTCAATGTATAAATGTGACCATTAACTACCAAAAAAAAAAAAAAAAAAAAGTATGAGGCCACAGATTTCAGGAATTAATTTGGGTTATTTCAGATGGCAAAGATGAGGTAGGCAAAATAACAAGCAATTACCTTTTCCTGCCTTTGAAGAACAATGAATTTGGGACTGGTCCAACTTTAGAAAGAGTGATTTCACCTTCTGTGCTCAAAGAAACCTCCACCTTTTTAAGACATACAACATATACACATATATATACACCCACACGATATATACATACTTCTCATGTACATGCACTTTTCTGTATTCCRTAGCACTTGAAGGCTTAATTAAAGACAAAATTCAATTATTTATCACATACCCTGCTAATTATTTTTGAAGCTCTGTAAGGAGAGCAGGAAAGCTCACCAACACAAGGCATAATTAAGCAGAAAGGCAGCATTTGTGTGGTCACTTGGTGGACTCAACATGCAAAACGTTTATCATTTAACCATTTCCTTTATACCGTGCACCAGGGTGGAAGGTTTTGAAAGCCAGTCAGAATTACAAACTTGACTCAAATATATTTTTGAGGAGGAAATATCTATGAGTATCGACAATYGCTTTAGTGGATAATAAGCAACGTTAAATAAAACATGTAACTAAATAGGCATTAAAGGCCTTTTACATACTTGGAAGAAAAGAAAACAGTTTTTTTCCCCTTTCCCCCCCCTTTTTCTCTCCCTGCTGCAGACTGCAGGCATTTTGGTCTATCTCTGTCAAGTGCAATTCTTTCTTGATGAATGACAAGGTACGATAATAGGCTGCCGTTGCCAGGGCAACCAGACAGCAGAGCTGTGTGCCTTGAATTTTGTCATCTGAAAATGAAACCAGGAGCAAAAGAAAAGCTGAGAATCGAGCGACAGATTAACTCGTGGGGGGGGGACGGGGGGAGGAGGCAGCAGCGAGCTGGGAGGGGGACAGGGGGGTAGGTTACAGGCAATTAAAATTACTGTAATATGCGGTCTATACGTGTGCTGTGCCGTGCAGACATCATTTGTCAATGGGGTTTATCTTTGTTTCCGCAGCCACTGCTCTTTGTTCCAGAAATACACAGAAAGCCTTTTTTTTAAAAAAAAAAAAAAAAAAAGTACCTTTTGCCTGGGGGCCGTCTCCAGCACATGCACCTTGGCAGGAGGTGGCTCAATCTGCCCTGCTCCCTGCAGCAGCAGCTCTACCCAGTGCTCCCAGTGCCTCCCAGTGCCTGAGCGGCTGCAGCTGCAGCTCAGCGAGGGTCCTGCCCTCCTCCAGGTGCTCTGGCTGCCCCGGCCCTGCCTAAACAAGCTCCAAGCCCACCTGTCCCCAGGGAGGTGCGAGCTCAAGCATCCCTTCATGCCTAGGGCTGCCTGCGCCCACGGGGCTCCCTGCTCCTTTGCACCTCGCTTGGGGTGAGACAGAGGTGCCCTGCAGCGGGGCAGTGCCAACCAGCCCCCGGTGTGGGGAACAGCAGCTCAGCTGCAGCAYGCGGACACTTGGTGCAGCCAGACACGGCCCGGGGCCTCGCGTGCACACAGAAACACCGGCTGGAGACAAAACCTCCCTGCCCAGCCCCGCCATCCCAGGCCGGGTCGGGTTTCCTCAGCCATGCAACCTGAAACCTCCCCAGGTTCCTGCTTCTGAGTTGCCCGCGGGCTCGCTGGCGAAATTCCCCCCATCCCGAGGCATCCCGCGTGAATTATGAGGCCTCCCTACCTAAACGGGAGACGTTTCTGCCGTCTGGAAGCATGTGGGACCTGACGCAAAGGAATCTTGCCCCAGTCAGGCCCCTCTGAACCCAATGGGACTGGTTCATGAAGCCTCAGCTCGGTTTTGACTCCCATAGGTCCGAGAAGAGCACTCAAATGGGACATGATCCTCCCATCTCGCAGCTTCAGACCCCCATAAGACAAATATAATCCCATCTCTCAACAAAATGAGGGCAAATACTGTTTATTCAGGTAAAGGAGAACACAGAGAATAAGTTATGTTTAAGCAAATCACCTTTGCACAGGAAAAATCACACTCTGAGTGTTTCAGTGGTAGGGATGACAYGGGAGGTCTCGAAATAAGTACTCACAGCCTATGTATTTCAATGGGGAAAACAGTGCCAGTACCTTAAAGTGTCTGAAAGACCTGAGCATCCTTAATGTTGCTCTGCAGGCACCTAACATAATGGATTATAGCAGAGTGACCTAATTTGGGGCTTCTTAACTGTCCTTGAATATTTTCCACTGAAAAAATGAAGAGATTTATTCTTGGTATCATCACTTGCGTGATTGACTTTTTCTGCCATGACAAGTCCAGGACATTTCAGTTATAATGATTTATTTTTGCCCGACTGGTACGCGCAGACTGTGCCTGCAGAGGGGAACCCCTGCTAGCTCTGGCATGAGGAGCAGTCTCGTTGCATCGGCAGCTTTGCTCCACATGGGCTGATGAGCTCTACTTTTCATGCAGTAAGCACGGTGATGCTAGGTGTCTAAGCCAGATCATCACCTACATGTTATGTGTGGCTTTTGCTCATCACATAGGTAGCAGGATCCCAGCATTTGTTTTGTGGCTTGAAAGAGTAATCTGGCTACTTGGTTTGCTGGTCTTGGCAAAGCTAATGGCAGCTGTCTGGAGAGCATGAGCACTTGATTATTTTTAAAGATGGGAACTGAATTAAGATGTCCTTAATTTCAGAGCCATGTCTCAACCACTGGACCATCCCACTGCTGCTTTATAATCTTCCTTCTGTGTGCCCCTGTGCTACCTCTAACTGAAGCTGAATCATTGCTCTTTTTACCCCTGATAAGTCATGGAAGACCAGCTAGAGTTTATTCAGCATCATGCATCCATCAGCAATGTGTCAGCTGATTTTCAGGGATGGGATCCTTATTAGTGGTGATGATGGAAGAGGCACAGGGAGGAAGGTGGGTTTTGCACAGCCCTCTGTCGCCTTTGGAGAGGTGACAGCTCAACAAATCACCTTTAGATTTGTGAACTCAGCAGATTGTTTCTGGGAGTTGTTGAGAGAAAATAAATATGGAAAACCACAATGTCATTTCTAAGAGTCACTTTTCAGAGTCTGACCACATTTTAAGTATCTGTTAAGTGATGTCCTTTCTCCTAGCATGTTTCTTGCCAAAACCAACCTTGTATCAATCTTTTGACAAAGACAAGTTTGACACTGGGATTCCAGACACCAAAACAAATGCTACCACCTACAGCCCTCATGAGTCACAAAACTCCTGCAGTTTTTTAAAAAATCTGCAAATTCTTAGTATCAGATGCTCAAAAAAAGGAAATAACTCATCAAGGTTTTTCCATTTCTGAACGATCTTGTGTTCACTTGAGGAAATGATTTATAAAATCCTGATGAAATAACACAAATAAACACGTTTTTGTATGCTTAGTGCTTAGTGAAATAATCAGGTCTGGCCTCTACGATGCTTGCATCTGGACTCAGATGGGCTGCAGCCCAAATGTGGACGGTATGGTTCAGCCTCATGGGGATTCCCTGGGAGAATTACATGCTGGTGCAAAGTTGCATAGCTTTCCTTGATTTCTGTGTCCTTCAATAGCTGGATGTGAACCAGCTCCGGCCTTAGTTTGTATATCCCAATACATTAACAGGGCTGCCGGATTTACAGACTGCAGCCGGCTTGATTTGGCCAGTGCTGGACCTGAACGAGAGAAGCTTGCTCTCCTTGCACCTGCCTATGCAGGTATGTCCTCTGTTGCTTGCTCTTTGCTAGGTAGACCCAAGGCAAGTTCGCTCAAAAGTCCTTCCAGAAAACTATCCAAGGAACAAATGCCTCATTTGTGAAAGCAAGGCTGAGGACCGCGGTTCTTTTGGAGAGACGAAACGCTTCTCTTAAATACATGGCATCTGGATACGCCGGTTATGGGTACATTAAAATGTATTTGATTGCTGGTATTAAATGAGAGCCTTCCTAGTGCTCCTTACTCATTCAGAGTGCAGTTGCCCAATAAATTATTTTGGAAATGGCTTTAGACTTTTGCAATAATAGGTTTTTGGCAAGCAATGGGACTTTTAAAAGAACCACTTTATCATTATGAGAAGATCATAAATGAGAGTTAACTCRCAGATATGGCCGTTTGCTAACCATCAGAGGTAATAACAAAATATGAGCCAGTTTTAAATGGACTGCCAAGGAAGTAGCTAGGGAAAAAAAAAAGAAACTGTCACCAATCCACAGTAGAGCAACAAACAGAGGCAAAATGTGCAACACACTGTAATCCAGCAGATCCTCTTTCTGTCAAATTCTATTGGCACAATATTTTTTTATTCTTTGAGAAAAATCATAGGAGATAACTGTCTTATGGGCCTCATCTCCAGCGCATGTGGAGATCAATTTATTCTGCCTCTGCTTCTGTGTTTTATGTAATTGAAAGCAATTTTCAAGTTTTGGTTTCAGCCCTTTCTTCTCTTGACTAAAAAAAGATCTAGTTCTTCCAGATACTTTTCCCAGAAGTCCAGTCCTGGRGCCACTCTTGCTGCTTTTCCAGCAGCGTGAATAGTCCTTCTCATCAGTGAAGCTTGGATCCAGAAGAAGACAGTCCTGCACACAAGATAGGCCACCGTTGAGTACAGGGCCATACTTCCTGCTCAGGGCCTTTTAAAGGTGCTCCTGTTTGTACATCCTGATATGATGAGGCTCCTGGCTCATACCGAGATAGCTGTTACTATTTATACTAAGGATATGCCAACTGCTCGTCCTCATACTTCCAAAAAAGAAAGAATTGGAGGGGGGGGGAGGGAAAAAAAGGACTAAAGCAATGTCCAAAAAAAGGTGAGTAAAAGTGAATCATTTGTTCATGAGAACATGCTACTCTGAAAGCTAACTAACTCTCAGATGCTATGGAGACAGGGACTACATGGATAGAGAATGGAGGGAGTCAAGCTATAGTGACAAAAACCACCAAATATTTGGAGTACAAGAAGCAACAGCCTATTGAATTAACCTATCTGTTTTCATAGCAGTTGGAGAGTCTCCTACAGTGACATTGGGAAGTGGGTGGTGGGTTAAGATAGCTGTCACGCTTTGATAAGTAGGCCATTCAGTTAGGAAAGATTAAGGCCAACAATGTAGTGTGTATGAGACTCTCAGGAATGCAGATGAACATTTCTAGGAAAGCCACAGTAAAGCAAGAAAACCAAGCTTCCTACCAGGACCTTAAGCATGAATGGGCCATGGTAACCACCAGCCTCATGGCCAGAGGTTGAAGACTTCACTAAAGGCTTATGGAAGGTCTCTGTGCCAAGCTCGGATAGTCCTCACTGAAAAAAAGGACAGGAAAATTGGGTCATCTTCTCGTCCAAGCACACAGATTCAACTTAGCAGCCTGGGGAACTGTACTAACAAATGAGGAGGAGATACAGCTTCAATATTTCTTGGCATCTTTCTCCTATAAATATGCAGACCACAAAAAAAAAAAAAAAAAAAAAAAAAAAAAAAAAGAGCCCAGAGGGTTCTTGTCTGTTTGTAGTCATGTAAACTGCTGCTCATCAGTGAGTCTTTCTGGCCAAAGAATTAGAGCCGCATTTCCTTCCTGGCCTCATTTGTTAAGGATTTTGTCTCTGCTGCTTCACTACGCTACAGCTGGCCGGGACTTCATAGGATGTCATAAACATGGGAAATCCCATCCACACAGGGCCGTGCCTGCGCAGGGTGCGGGAGACCCAGGTACACCAGCCTGAGGTTCACGCTGTGCTTATTGCAGGACTCTGTGCACTCCCTACCTGAGGATTAACACCTACAGCTACCTGAGGACACCTTGGCTATTTTTCCACAGCTGCTGATAGAGTCATGTTATTATCTTAGCTATTCTCCTTACTCTGCCAATAACCTAATGTGGAACTTGGGGCAAATTGTTCAATTTTCCTGTCATTTGGTTTCTGTGCCTTTAAAATGTCTTTTTTTTTTTWAATTAATTATTATATTTACCCTACAAACTATAACATGGCCATTAGGCCCATCTAATCCGAACATCTGGTATGCTATTGCTCATTACCACATTGTAACCATTAAGTTTGTGGAAATATGGTATGTAAGTAGTAGGAATGAGGTCTGTGCTGATGTTCTGGTTGGAGGGAACAATAAGGGGAACACTGAGGAGCTGGTTTGGCAATGGTACTTCTCACTTTTCAAATCCCAGCCTCATTTAATTAACTTTTCTAAAGTATGTGAAGAAAGAAGGGTGGAACATTAAGCTCTGCTTATGGATTTGTTCTGACTGCGGCAGAGCTTCTCCCAAAGGCTACATCCAGCAGCTGCTTTTCATTGCAGCTTTCGGGAGAGCAGGACAGGAGCAGCATCTCTCACTAGAAATGCCGTCACGTTTGCATGCTCTATCACTTCCYAATCGAGGTTTAAAAGTCCTGTTTGAAAGAGACAGTTTAATAAGAAGCAGAGCATTTTAAGCAGGTTAAGAGGAGGCATTTCCTCGCCCTCCATCAGCTCCGGCAGGGCTGCTCAGCAGGACACCAAAAAGACAGGTTCTGACCCATATTGCAGCTATGCAGCAGGGATGTCTTCATCTCCCATGGTGGGTCCCACTTTGAGTACCTCATCAGTGACCCTGAGCTGTGAGGGTGAACCACACACACCAACCAGCCTTCTGCAACCAAGTCAGCTTGTAGCAGGAGACATCCTCCTCACTGGCTTCCTTTCCACTTTCCCACATTTTTCTCCTTCTATTTTTTGAGTCCTCACTCATCAAGTCATTATCTCCCAAAATGCCTCTTACTTTGGGGAAAGGAGACAGATTTAACAGCCCCCCCGCTCTTCTACCCCAGACCTACCTATTGCACGGTGCATCAGCCTTACCCTACGGATAAGCTTGGTCCCTGGGGCTCTGCTGTAAGGTGGGCACAACCAGGAGGCTTCACTCTACAGCGGAGCTAAGCTCAATGCAGCCATCTCAACTGCCTCCCAATTAGCATACAAAGACACATCCCCCCAGGAGCCCTATATAATTGGTTGGGTCACCAGCTCAAGCTAGTATCAATGCATTGCATTGCCATCCCACCTGTGCTACGGAGAATCACCTTGCCTGTGGTAACCCCACCCATAACTTCATAACATCTCCACCTGGACCAAATTTGTGAGGACTTTCCAGCACACCGGCCAGCCATAGATAGCATCACACATGGCATCATTTTGTTCCCTTCAGTTTTGCACAGTGTTCTCCTGCCTCCTATTCCTGAAGAAATCAGTCTTCAAATGGGTGCACAGAACAATTTCATCAGCAACTTACAGGAGAGCTAGAATGATTTACATTAGCTGAGGATTGAACCAGATTATGTTTAGCTTTAGTCCCCTGTTTCGGAAACAACAATGTTATAAATAATCCTTTTATGTTCATACATCTTGTATAAATATCTGAAACACGTCTAAGACCAAGGAGAAGAGAGAATTCATTAAGGTGGTCCAGGGGAATCTTACTCTGAGTAATAAAGGTCTACTTGGGAGACTTTAAAATATTTTCTCCCATTGCTTTTAGTAAGAAAATGAAGCTAAACATAAGAAAAATTTTCCAGAGAATGATAGCTATTTCACAGGAACATAACTGTGATAGTCCAACTGTCCTAAAACATGTAGTAGAACAATTACATTGACCCTATAATATTTTACCTAAAACACCCCAATAGGCCAAATCCAAGATCTGAAATCAGTAGCCTCTCATTTGAGTTCAGTGGATTTAGGGCAAGGCCTACATGCTCATTACAGAAAATAAATTACAGGGAGAAACAGTGAGTCAAAATGGGATGCTGGTAGTAGTTCTAGTGAAATTCTCCCTGATTTTTAAGAGAGACCTAACTTTTGAAGACAAAACAGTGCATGCATTAAATTTTCAGTTCAGTTACGTCATGTCACACTGATTTCATCTGGATACCGCATGTTATTGGTGGGAATGTAACTTGATGCAACTCAATACAGCTTGTGGCACACTGTGATTTATTACAATTTAAATGATAAAGCACCCAAGAATGTTCAGGCAATTGGATTACTCCATTGACTGAATGTTCAGACATCTATTTTTAGAAGAGATGTCAGTTTGTGCAATGGAATATTAGATGGACTGATCCACTGTTACTGAAGGGCAGGGGGAATGGCCCTTATCACACAGCGCTGCTTAATACCACCGCCTGGCTTCCCTCTTTTTAAGAGGTTTACGGAGGCCTGGGCAGCACAGGAAATCCTCCATGCCACTGAAATTAAGCAAAAGCTTAATTTTTGCAAGGTCTGCAGCCTCAGTGCAGGTGAATGTGAGATGTCTGTTCCTCGGAGGCTCAGCGTGAGCGTGAGCACCGCTGTCCTGAGCACTGGCTTCGATTAACCCAGCTCATAGTGCTGGGATGCAACCAGGATGCAGCTTGGTGGGGAGAAAAGCCTTGGATTTGAAGCACGGGGATGAGCACTCAGCTATGYCTGTGTGTTCAGGGTTTTGGAAACTGCTCTGGGCCTGCTACGAGAGTTAAGCACAACCACAGCCCCTCGGCTCTCCTGCTGCACTAACACCGTGACTGTGGCTTATCCCAGCATAAAATCATACAGTCACTGAGCTGACTAACTCCTTGCTGGTCCTAGATCTCACTGGAAATCGTTCACCATCCAAAACAAACCAGAAAGCATCACTGCAGGTGGGTCAGCTCTTCACCACCAGCGTGCAAGGAGGCCAAGTTCTCGGCTCACACCATCCTGCATGCTCAAGCTCGTAAGCTATAAGCAAGATTCCCAAAGCTGGAAGATGTTTGGGGCTCTAGACAGACAGACGGGAAGTGGAAAAACTTGTGTTCCTTTCTTTTGTCTTACAAATATTTTAAAATAGGCTGCAGGCCAAAACAAAAATAACCATGAAACTGGAATAATTCATGAATAACATGGCACAGTAATAAAAGGTTGGGCATTACTGCAGTGGATTCTTTAGTGCAGCCAACTAGAGAAAGTGCTAAAATCAACACAAAGGGATCCCATTAGACCCTTAGCAGATGAAAGGCCAGTTCCAGTTGTTCTGGTTATTACAGCTGCATCTCTTCAGAGAAGTGGAATGGTGAGAAGGGACCTGAATCTCCCTTGTGGGGTTCTAGGCTGGCAGTGTGTGTGTGGAGGTAAATGTAAAGCTTACAGATTTCTGATTTGTGCAGTGTCACAGGTGTCTGTTGGCATCTTGGAGGATGTTAAAGCATTTCAGAGGCATCTTTACTGATAGCCATCTTTGTCACACACAGGATGTAAAGAATAACCAAAACTAAGAACTTTGGTCTTCAGTGAAAATGCTCTGACTTCACTGCTTTTGTGCCCGCTTGACACCAAGCAGAGAAACGTAGCTAGAAGGAACTCACAAGAAGACAGTCCTGCCAGCAGCGGAGGGTGCAAATGTGGTCACCAAAATCAGATCAAGAAAGATTTTGTCCTAATTACTGGGACAGAGGCGAGACCCTGAAGGTAGCGACTATAGAGAAAAATCTAAATCTCAGGGAAATAAAAGGACTCATAAGTAGAAAGAAACAGGCATTAAGTCCTCATTCTTTTAACCATCTATTCTTTTGCTTTTATTTTATCAGAAAAATAGAGCTTGGTTTTATAGATGAAATGCAGATGTACCCACAATGCGGAGGATTTCAAGAATTAATCGCCCAGGGAGCTGATGCGGGGAGGTCCCTAGAAGGCCCGTTGTCATTGTCTTCTCTTTTAGCAGGAGGCAGGGCACAATTAGGTCCATACAGAAAGATATTTGGGTTCTTGGGATGCAGAACGTCAGGGCAGCCTGTTACCAGAATCAGAAGGTATGGTCCCTGTGGGCACTCGTCCAGCAAAGCCTCCAAGCTCCATTGTGTCCCAAGGCTTTGGGCGGCAGGGTAGGAGTTAGGCTGGGAGCTCTGCAGGAAAGCAGAACCGGGGCCAGGGAAGTGAAGGGAGCCTCATAGCCTGGCTCAGCGAATACTTCACACAATGAAACCCCGTCTTATTTTTTGGTTAGCATTTAGCCTGTGTGTTGCCTGATGGAGTTTGCTTCTCCCAGCTTCACCTGGTTGTTATTCATCCCCAGGCAGAGCTCTGGCTCATCCCGCCTGCGAGGCCAAGCTTTATGGCAGAGGAAAAGTGTGTGGAATCAGAGAGGGTTTTATCATGACCGGTACTGTCTCATTGAGGGTAATGGTTGGGATAGGTTCACACAGGGACCCTTTTTTTGTGCAGACTCGTGATCTCGGGCACCCCCAGGTAACATGCATGCACTGGCACTGCACTGAACCTGGGTGACCTGGGGGCACGTGTCCCCCATCCCATCCCTGAACTTCTGCGTGGGGAGCAAATCTCTTTGTGCCAAGCTAAGGAAGAAGCAAGAGGTGCATGTGATGGGGGACGTGTCCCCCCAGCTCGCAGCCCCCGCGGCTGGGTTGGCTGCTGTGTTGGCCGTACGCGAGGCTTCCTGGTAGGCAGAGAGGGAGCGGGCTGCAGAGGAAGCATTTCAGGATGAAAGATGCATTAGACAAGTGATTGCAGGCCCTGTGATTTATAGTCGCAGTAATGGACTGGAGCTCAGAAAACTGAAATCCAATTATCAACTCTGCCATCTCAGGCAAAACACTTAAGCCAAACTTTCTCACTGGGGCTTTTAGGCTCTGATTCCCCAGTGTACTCCTCATCCCAGGAGTTCTGCAGAGCATAACCAGCCCCCAGCCTGAAAAGCAAAACCCTGGGTTTAAAGCCGAGCTGTGGAGCTGTGCCTCCCTTCCCCCAGGGAAAAAATAAATAAATAAAATGACATTTGATTCTACTGTCCTTCGTCTATTTTTTTTTTTTTTTTTTTGAATAGTTGCATTGAAAATTAGAAGCCTCCCTCTGTGCCATCAGGAAAATTAAGTTGTAGAAAGGAGGACACAGAGATTAAGGATCCTGAAAATATGTGATTTAATTCTCTGCATGTGATTTCCCCTYGTGTGAACAAGAGGCAGGAGTGTGTCTATACCCACCTCACAGGGGCACTTGTGAGAGTTAATTCAGTTCTGCGCATGGACTGCCTTGAGATCCGCAGATGGAATGTGCTGCTGACATGATGCACTGCTAAATAATGAGGTACGATCATATGCGAACAAAACTCTCACATATATTGCTCCATATGCTATATAACATTAAGCCCTGCATTGTTTTCCAACAGAGAGATACATTCCAACCTGGAGAGGATCGAACACATTCCAGAATATTTTGTCCTTTTATTTCTGAAGTGAGGCGATATTCCCAACAGCAGTGTTGCCTCCTTTTGTGTATCAAAACCAAAAAAAAGAAAGAATAATAAGGAAGGTTTCACACCGCATGTGGAAAAGGGACATAACTTCTCCTTGGACATCTGTCCCTGAACAACAGGGGAGACCTTGGGTTGTGTATCTCATTTATCTGAACAGATAAATGTGCAAACACACCTCCCTCTCTGTCCCACTGCTGTTTTATGTTTGGGATTAGAGAGATCCCTCGTGAGAAATGTTCATTTAAGCGGGGGAGTCCCATTTTGCCTTTGTACAGCCCCACTGAACCTGCACCGACCGCGTATGCTCCAGGGCCAGCCAAGTCCTCCTTGGAAAWGGGAAAAGGCTGAGGCTTTGTCTTGTGGCTGGAATCTGAGGGGGAAATAAAATCATCCTAAACCAGACGAAGTGGCAAACCTGCAGCAATTACACTTGCCTTCACAATGTTAGTTTGTGTGTCATGATAGTAAGAAAAAAAAATTATATATATTTTGCTGCCTAAGAAAAAAAAAAAAAACCATGCCCAGGACTTCAGATACTTTCTGAACACTTTTGGAAGTTGCATCAAAATGTCATGTTTTCATTAGGTTTTTGTCACTATTTTTAACCCATCTATTCCTATATTCCAAATAGACCAAAGGACATAAATAGAGCGAGTGGAATACCAGTAATTCAAAATCAGGACTTCCCTCTTTCTCCATTTATGTATATGCTTTTTTCAAAACCCATATTATACCCCAAAACTACATCCTGGATGCTAAGTTACATTAAAAAAAAGATCAAAAGGGAACATGGAATAAAAGGCATTATGCCTAAGCTAATGTGTTATTTCTGAATTACCTACGAAATTCTGGAACAATATACATTMTAAGATCTTTTAATATATTACTTTGGCCTTCAAGAGTAAGATGCAACACACCCTTTAAAAAATCATCTTGCCCTGCAAGGTATCTGTGAAATGGAAACACAACAGAACAAAAGGCAGCACATTTTGATCAATCCATGCACGAGGAGCTCCAAACTTCAGCCCACCATCTTTCCTCCGATGTGATAATTTTTCCCTTGTCTTCTCCTCCCTCTCAGCCCAGGAAGAACCCAGTCCCAAGGGGAACTAGATACTCTAAAGCAAAGTGATACCATAGGAGAGAAGGGAAAAGGGATGACAAAATGAGACAAGCACAAGCGGGTAACTTTACAGATTGACCATTTACTGGGTTCTTTGGGAATAACCAGTTATACTCTTTGCAGGTTCAGACATGATACAGGCACAAACGCACAGGAAAACAAAGTCCGCCAATCTTTGCTCTGAATGCTCTTGTCCTTTCTGGAGGAGACAGAATCCAGGTGAGTCTCAGACTTCACAGAGAAGTAGCTCACATACGGGGAGGACTCTTCAGCTCATGGATGTCTGATGCTTCGCAGAGGTGCTTGCATAATTCATCTTAAAAGTGAAGTTACCAGCAGGGCAGTCAAGTGAGATGTGTATAATGGCCYGGGTCACCCAACACGTCCTTTCTGGGAGGCGAAGCATCAGTCCAGCTTCTTGCAGGAGCCAGAGGGAGCTGTCTGGAGGCTTCTCGCGGGCGCTGTCCTCTCTCTGACACCGAAGGGTGTCCCTTTAGTCCTGTCTTCACAAGTTATACAACAGCGAGGGTCATCACGCTGTGTTCAGGACGCCATTTGAGTAGCCGTGGTTGGAGGTTCAACAGCAAGAAATCAGTTCTGCAGGAACTGATCAACTCCTTGTTTCTCAGAAGTCCAAGACATCCTCCATTACAATACATGTGGCCAAAGACCAATCCTTACTTAAAGGTGGCACAAAATGCACATATTGCACAGCCTGGGATTATCATGTATGTCTTCCCTCTCTTCCCACCTCCCTTCCCTTTAGAGAACATACAATTTACATCCAATGCCCCATCGGTCCACCCTGCTAGGACGCTGCTGTAGATGGAGCTCTGCGAGTGTAACACAACAGATACAAGAGACAGCAAATATAATTCTACAGGCGTCAGACATTTCAGTCCAGGAGATCAGAGATTCATTGACTACAGCATGCGAAAAGTTGTTAAATAAAAACAATTGCAGTACACGGTCTCAGTCACATTAGCTACCAGGTATACCAGAAACTGATCTTTCACCTTGAGAATTTTTTTTTTTTTTTTTTTTTGGTTGCAGTATCCTCATATATCAAGCACAGTTGTCAAAGCACCAGGTGAACAGCACCAAACAAAAGAGGAAAAAAGGCACAGCTTTTCTGGTGGAACTACTGTCTGCTTTTGCAGCCGCGTCCGAGGGTGCGGGAGCGGGTCCCCTGGCACGTCGGCAGCCTCAGTGCAGCCTGCAGACACCGCACACAAAGAGCAGGAGCTGCTGAGCACAGCAGCCCCGCGAGGCAGCAGACACGGGGCCTTGCCTTGCTAAGGATGAACAGCAGTTCCTAGGGTAAATCACTACACCTGGGGGGGCTTTCTCTTCTCCCAATCTCTCTGCCTACCTTAAATAATCAGTCTCCAACTCTTCCGAGTAGGGAAAGCTTCTTTCTATGTGCTAAGGACACCACTCTTTTAGGAGGTGCAAGATTTCTAGATGTCCCCGTAAGCTGCACCTCACACACACAATAAATAATCAAAACCAGAGTCTCTTACCCCAAGGCAATACTTGTTAGGGGAGTCCGTGCAGTCACTGTGCACCATAACTGTATCGAAGGCGTCCAATTCGGTCTGGGCCCAGAGGAAAAGCAACAACTAGAGCTGTATCTATAAGCCTCACGTACCTCCCCTTCCACTGTTTAGAGGCTGAGCTGCATATTGACATTTACTTAAAACGGTAGATGCTTAACTGCCTGAGAAAGGCAATTTTTCAGCCATTCCTTTGTCTCGCAGACAAAAAAGCAACCTTGAATATATCAGGTACAGAGTAAATTAGAGCTTGTAAAAGCATCACATGAACTTGTGTATACGTGCAGCTCAAGGAAGTACAATGAGATATTGTGAGTAATATTTGATGCACCTCATTACTGAACATGCCTAACAGATTTTTCCAGAGCAGTATCAATGCCCTGCAGGTATTTGCCTGGGCAGCCTATAGTCCTGTATACAGTATGTGCAGGTTGCCAACCTGACTTGTGCTGGTGATCATGCGTAGCCTCTGACTCTTGCTAAAAATTCACACATCCAAAGGAAAATGTGTTTGCCCACGCCCCTAGGTAGCACTCCAGTTATAGCTGTTCTCCTGAGGACCTAAAACGGTGATGCTCACAAGAACGCTCTTCTGGCTAGTTTATACAAAATAAGATCAGGCTCTGGCCTTGAAATTAAGAGCCCGCATTAAAGCGGAGCTCCCAAGCCTCTCCCAGATTCTGCCCCGCGCTCCTCTGCACTGAGGAAAGCACAAAACAGGCAATCTAGGTCCCTGCTCAACTCCTCAAAAGGATCTCGGACTCCAGCATCTATTCAAGTCAAAACCAAAATGAATCAGCCCTGCCACTACCAATCCAGGAATGGATCCCAGCCTCTTTTCTTCTTTTTTAATGTAACGTTTATAAGAGATCTGCTTTTCTTCTGAAGCTGTGATTTTTTTTCTCCCCCTGTTAATTGACTAAAACTGAAAATTCCAGCCGTATATATGCACTTCCTCAAATTACCTAATCACTTTATGCAGAAAAGATTATCTTGAAAAACAACCCAATTAAACTGCACGTATTTGTAACCTTTCGTGTTATTGTATCAGGTGGCGGAGTAGTAGCAACACTAGAAAATATGAGATATTTGCAAAATGTAGCATATTATTAGATTTGATGAGATCCATTTTCCTGATGGCTTCTGAAAGATCTTTGTGCTAATTAGCTAAGAATACCACTGAATTATTTAATTATCTCTACTTCTGTGCAATAAAATATGTTGTCATATCACATGCTATCTTGTTGTTGCTGTTCATACTTAATGATGCCTTTACAGTTAGTGATTTCCTTTGTTCTCCCCCTCGAAGTACTTTTTGGTGGTGCTGAAAAAGAGGGAGAACAGAGAGGGCAGAGAAAGGAAAAAATAGCTTTTTTAAAATAAAATTTTATGTGTGGGAAAATCTGTACGTACGTTTAGCTCTAGCTCCAGTTYCCTATGCAATATGTGAAATGCGTTTCAGTGTACCAGTGGACCCATGTACTTCTTGCTAATGTAACGAGGAGGGCTTTCCAAAAAACGAGGAGACTCACAGACTATTGCTGAGAAAAACCCAAAATTTAAAAACAGCAAGGAATGTTTTTTAATGAGGAAGAGGTAAATTATGATAATTACTCTGACTGGTAGGGTCCTTAAGCATTACTAATTAGCATTTATTGCCTGGATTATTGAGACAATGTGTGTGTTCCCAAGAGTGAAGAAGAACTGGGATGCTCTTTCCTTGGGAGCCCTGGGAAAAAGGCAGGGCAGCAGGAATGCGGTACAGTTGGCAGGGAGGCTCTTCTTCCGAGCGCTGSGAGCCCCAGTGCGCTGCCGAGCAGCGCGGAAACGCTGGGAAACTCGTGCTTTTGGCGAGCCCGCCTTTAGAAGGGCGCGAGTTTATGTTTGCAATCCACCTCACTTGCGAGAAAAGGGAATACAAACCAAATTAGGGCAGCACAGAAGGACAGCGGCCGTTAAAAAAGGCAAAATCATTTGGCAATCAAGTCAGAGCTGCAGTTTAACGTTTGCCTTCTTATACTCTGTGCCGGGCAACATTTTCTATTACTAGGGTTGGGTATAAACATAGCATGAATAAACCTTTCTCACTTCAAAGTACTGAGATACAGCCAAAGATTTCATTGCAGGGAAACGAAAGAGGTAACAAAAAAATCACCAAAAACAGCTTATGCCATTTTCCACTGGCATTTTGACTAGGTCGATAGGACTTGTAGAATGCAAAGCAATTCAATTTCAACTTAAATTGCATTTTAACACCAAGGATTTAGACTGAAGTTTTGAATTAAAAAAAAAAATCAATTAGAAATTAATCAATCACCTCATCAGCACTAGCTGTTACACGGTACCTCAGCCATAGCTTGGTGTCTGGCCCAATAAATCCTTAGGTACTTTGGAAATGGTTCAGGGCAGGAAGACGCTACAAGTATTCTCTATTTTAGAGCTACAGTGCTAGGCAACTTCGGGTACTATTAACCCCCTTGAAATAAAAGAGCAACAATGGSCAGACGCCGAAACCCTGTGCCCCTTTCTACCTTTTACTGCCACCAAACCCCGATCCTTTCAACCCGGGTAAGCAAGTTCCTGCGACGCTGCACCGAGGTCAAAGTCACAGAGCTTAGTGGTAAAGTCGTCGCCTGGAGAAGGCTCCTGGGTGCACAAGTCTGCAAAATGTGCATTATCTTTACAAGATGCAGTGTTAAAAAAAAAAAAATTAAAATCTCATTTTATTTTCTCTCCTTTTTGAAATATTGGCATTGCATACTCCACAGCTTACTTGGGAACATACAATATTAAATTTCACGGGGCTATACCAAACATACTTTTAATTGCRACTAACCCTAGCCTGGCATTTTCTTCTTAGTGCTGAGGATCTTCATCCCTTGCTAAAATCAGCCTGACTTACATATTCCGTTTTGTAATCCACTTCACGCCCAACACGCGTTTTCCCTGCCATTTCCCTCCCGACACATGAAATTGTTTTTCTCGCAGCTTCCCTTTCAATCTGAGGAAAACGCATGGCTATAGAGACCGAGGAAATTACCACCAGTGGGGGAAGCGCGGAACGCTAAGGCAAAAAAGCCTCGGATACAAAAAAAAAACCTAAACCTATATCTTTAATTTTGACTGTATAGAGTCAAAAAAAAAAAAGGAAAAAGGAGAAGTTTGGGGTGGATTTTCAGTCGATCCGCAGAATCTGCCCTACGCGGGGGCGGATGGCGGCAGGCGGCCGGCGCAGCCCCGCGCCGGGGGCGGGGGGGGGGACACCCACGTTTCGGTTCCCTCCTGCGGGAACTTCGCCTTTTCCCCCCAAAACACGGGCGGGCTCGGGTGGGTGGGGGGTCGCTCTGCGCCCCCCCCCGCCCCGGCGGGCGCGGCCTCCCCCGCGCGGCCGCCGCTCCCCCTCGCGAGCGGCAGCGCCGCTAATTGATGCGTCTGGGCGAGTCTAGACGGGCGGTGATTGAGGCAGCCGCCAATTACGTCCCGGCCCCGATGAAGTTCAGGGATGTGCCCGGGGCGGGGGGGGCACCGAGGGGGGGCAGCGAGGGCGCCGGGACCTGCAGCCGCCGCCGCGGGAGCGCGCGGGGGGGTGGCGGGGAGCGAAAGGGGCCCCCCCGCGCGCGCTCCCGCACTGCGGCCCGGGCGCCGCGCGGCCCCGGCTGCCCCCGACCCGAGGCCGCCCCGGCAGCAGCGCCCTGAAAAAGGCAGTCTTCCCTTCTTTACACATAGATCCCTTTTTTTTTTAATATATTTTTCCTATTTTCCCCCGTCTGCGCCCAGGTGAAGGGAGCAAAGCCAGCGCCCGAGGGGGCTGCACTCACGGGGTTTAGGATTTTTTCCTTTTTTTCTCTCCCCTCTTTTCCACGTAGGTGAAATAGTCAGTGAAATTACAGGCTCGGGAGGCAGGAGCCGCGAAAGCCTTTTCCAGTTCACTGGCTATTAAATAAGGAGAGCCGTGAAACGCAGCCCAGGCTATTAAATACCAAAACGTTTCAGGGTTTGGTGCGGGGTTGGTGCATTGTGTCTGCAGTCGCATTCAAGCATCGCACCGCGATTCGGGGCTGTAACAAGGTACAGCAACTCCAACATAAATCGCCTTGCAGAACAGAGATAAGAATTACAGTTGCAACCATAATTAATTTTACAACATTAAAAAAAAATCTGATAGAGAAACACAGCAGCGGGAAGCATTTTTAACATTTCTGATTTGTCATTTACAGCAAGTTCTAATGGAAAAAAAAACCAGGAAAGTCTTAAGCTTAAAAAAGATAATAAAAAAAAAAAAAAAAGGAAAGAGAAGAAAAACAACATGGACCAGAACTAAACTTCAGCGTTTGCTCATTAATTCTTTTTAGCCATTTTGAACCTCGGTACCTGTAACCATTTTATTCTTCGGTTTATTTTTGATCTAACAATCAGGAAGCTCCAACAGTCTCCTGGCTTTTTTTTTTCTTTTTTTTTCTTTTTTTTTTTTTTTTTGTCCATAGAGCACATTTCCAAGATTAATCGCTCAGTTTTAAACTTGGACGCAAGAGGCATGCCGGGATTTCAGCTGAGGTCAAGCACCAACGTACCGAGCTGTTACTGCTACGCTCTCAGGGTACTCTGTGCTGCTCTCAAGAAGGGGGGAAAAAAGGGAGAGCGATGCTGGACACACCGGCCTGCGGCGAGGCAACGCTCTCTCTGCACGGAAATCAGGCATGGATGTTATGACACCTACAGCTGTAAATATATATACATACCGAGGGGTTTATTTACCTGTATACATAAGCATGCACACGTATCGTCCATAGGTGTAGCTAGACGCACACCTCGATAGTTGCATTTACATGCACCCGTATCGTGTATACCTTATCTCCACACGTGAATATAATAATCACTATATGTGTATACACACATATACCCCCATATCGGCATCAGCAGTAAAATTATCCCCCTTGAATATACACACACACACAAAATCTGTCATGCAAACACTCCTTTTAATTTGAGAGGAGGTTTTTAAGGTAAATGGCCATAACCACCGCCCTGCTATGAGCTGATCAGTCCTGAGGAGGATACTTTTTTTTTTTTCCCCTTAAAAGGTCTACTAAACACTATTGTATGTGTGTGTATATGCCTCTATATATACACACACATGCACAAACACACACGCACAAATACATATACAAGATATATTTATAAAATAAAATAAAGATGTCAAAGCACAACTCACAGCTCCCAAGAGCCTAACCCGTGGATTTAAAAGCTAAACATCACAAGTTAGGGTCTCAGGGATTGAGAGGGGCGCAACGAACTAGTTCTTGCAAAAAAATAAAAAATAAAAAAGGATAAAAAATAGAGATAAAAAGGAGAAAGAGGAAAAGAATAGCAGGCAAGTTCAATTCATGGCTCAAGATTATAACACAGGACACACAGGTGGAAGGAAAGCGCTTCTCTAAGGACCCTCTGTTGAGAGAATACATTCCGGTTTTAATGGTGCGCACAAAAACGCCCCGGCGCGGCAGGTTCCTCGCGGCTCGCGACAAGGTCGCGGGCGACCCACGCACGAAAACGGCCCGCGTGGCTCCGCTGGCGCGGAGGAGGGGAGCGCGGGGCAGCGGCGGCACCGCTCATTGTGCGCGCGGGCGGCAGCGCGAGGATGCGGGCGCGCGGGCACAAAGCGCCCGGCGGCGAAAGGCGCTGCCTCCCCGCCCCCTCCGCCGGGCTGAACCCCCCGAGCTGCGAGGAAAAAAAAATGTAAAAGAAAGGAAAAAGAAAGAAAAACCCCAATCAGGTAGAAACTCACCGTTTGGAAGCGGGGGCCGCTCCATCGGCGCCGGGGCAGGCGGGCGGGCCGGGGCAGTGCCCGGAGCGGGGTGGCCGCCCGGCGGGCTCTGACACCCGCGCGGTGGGTGTGGGCAGCCGCGCAAGCCGCTCGCGTTTTTAAAACGTTTTTTTTT
>NW_020455217.1:524847-535411 GCF_003342845.1 Nothoprocta perdicaria | reverse complement strand
GGGGGGGGGGGGAAGCGGTTCCCGGCTCCCCCTTCGTTCCCCTCCCCGGCGCTCCCCAGGGGCGGCCGTAACAGGCACCATTACCGAGGCGGCATCGTCCCCCCCGTCCCTTCCTCACCTCCGGCGTCTGAGCCCATGCACCACAGTCCTTCCTCGTCCAGGATCTCAAATCTTTCCTGTTTTTTTTTTTTTTCCTTTTTTTTTTTTTCCTTACGGCGACTCAGCCAGTCCCGACATCATTAAACTATAGTCCTCCTCTTCCTCCTCCTTCCTTCTCCCCCTCGCAGTCTGCCCCCCCCCCTTCTTTTTTAATTTCAAAAAAAAAGGGGGAGGGGGGTGGCTGGGGGAGAGTAGACGTAGCTGCATGAAGTGGCTGCCTTTTAGAAAGCACATTTAATCTTTACTGGCTCCCCTAGGCTGCGATGAAGTAGAAGGGAAAGGAGAGGAGAGGGGGAAAGAGAAAATACCGGCAAGGGAGGCTGTTGAGGGACAGCGAGCATCAGGCTCAAATCAACGACCAGATGAAAATGTACTAGACCACACTGCCCCCTCTCTTCCTCTCGCTCCGTCTCCGTCTCCCTCGCACACTCTCACTCCTGGAAAGCCTCAGTGTCTGGTTACAGACTCTTTCGGATCCTTCCCCCCCTCCCCACCCGCGCCCTTTGCCAACTATCCTAGAGATTCCTCGCATGCCTACTTAAATCTCGAGCAGAATCGGGACGCGGCTGCCCCCGCCGCCAGCCCCGGCCGCCCCTCCCCAGGCATCCCCAACAACCCCCCCGCATCCCCGCGGGGCCCCTTCCCGCGTCCCGGGGGGGGGGGGACACGCAGCCCTGCCGCCCCCCCGCCCCGGCCCCCCGCGCTCTTTTACCGGCTCTGTGCCCTTGGCTTTTGAAATGAACTCGTCAGCCGGTGCTCGCGGCCGCGCTGCAGCCGCCGCGCGCGCAACACACACCCTGCGCTGCAGACATGTTACTCACTGCCCAAGCATTTCCTCCCGCATGTCCGTCGGGCGCGTATGCACTTCATTGATCACCCCCAATCCCCTGATAACAATAAATAATAACGCCGGCGGTGAACAGCAGCGCTGGGGGAGGCAAGGATGACGACTAGATTCGCATGGTGCTGGAGGAGGCCGGCGCGCTGCGCGGCTCTGCCCCCCGGGACCCCCGCGGTGCCCGGGTCTCACCTGAGCCCCCGTGTGCCCTGGCTATGGGGCAGGGAAGGGCCGAGCCCCGTGCTGCAGAGCTGCGCCGGGCGCGGAAATGAATCAATAAGGCAGCTTCTTTGTTACGGCGCGCACGGCACCGATGCTCTAGGGCGACAGCGGTAGCTGGTACCCAGCGATCTTGATAGGGGCACACTGGGATACTCAAAGCAGCCACTGGGCTCCCCTGGACATCAGCTGCCTTTGCATGAGGGCAGAGCATCCCTGTGAGAAAGGCCAGGTGCGGGAGGTCCTCTGCTAACCAGCCCTCCGGCAYGGGCCAGCTATCCGCAGGGCTTTGGTGCCAGGGCTTGGGGCTCTGTCTCCCCGTTTAGGGGGGCTCACAGGGGCAGGGAGGAGGTTCCTGGGGGATTCAGGCTGCTTAGGTGCCTCGCGTGGTCCCGGCACGGAGAGCGGGCGCAGCACAAGCGCTCGGCAGGCTGGGGAGGGAGGGTCCACGTGGAAGGCATTGACTCACTGGGGTGACTCCCTGGGCGCAGGAGCCCAACCGCAACTCCAGGCACTCGGCTGGCAGCAGCCCGGGATGCAGCTCGGCTGCCACGTGCAGGGGCTGGAACAACAGAAAGAGGCGTATGGAAATACACATACCATCCATAATCCAACTGCTGGGTGCAATGCAGAAATCCCTGCGTGACAGAGGAGGCTGGATTATGTAAGGAAGTCGGTCCGGGAATCCAAGGATGCAAATTTTCTCATTTATACCAAAGTAATCCTGATTGGCATCAGCCTACATAGGGGAAGAATCAAACCCTATGTACTGAAGGATCTAATCTKTGGGAAAAGTAGACTGGATTAGAGAGACTGTATCTGTCACCCATCCTTAGACTCCCTATACAGACTCCCTCCTCGGCACTACAATAATGTGGAAGATTTGTGGTCACACAGAGCAAYTTATATCCATTGTTTTTCTCATATTCCCCTACCTTCCTCCTCCCTCCACCCCCCAAAATGTTTGATTTTTTGAAGTTTTGCTGCAAACACATCATTTCTTTATATAATTTAAGCAAGTCTTTGGAGGATACTTATTTCAAGCAGTTAACACCTGACCCCAATTTTTGTGGGTAATTAGTGAGCTAGATAACCACACAAAGTGGGTAATTATTTAGTACCCAAGGGTACTGTACAAGAGGGTAGAGGCTGGCAATGTTAACAAAAGCACATCTCTAATTATTGTATCTATACTGGCAATGTTTTAAGAACAGTTACTCCATCTAATGATCCGTGATAAATCAGTAAACTATTTTGCTTCCCTTAGCATATATGCCCAGTCTAATCAAGGGCAGGATGTGAGGGCAAAGCAAATGGAAGAGCCAGCTTTGGAATATGCACAGGCTCGCAGAGAAAGCAGCAGCAACCACTTGGATGAGCTGGGAAGGTGGGAAGCGTCTGCTCTAGAACAGCAGAACCTACTAGCTGTYGCTATTGACCAACAGGTTGGTGGCAACCACTTGAAAAGCCACATCAGGAGAAGCCCCCAAATGGCACTTCAGGCCTCCTTCCCACTTAGGTAACGTGGCCAAGCTGGGGGATCTTTGTATGCAACAGCAATAACTCCAATCATGCCTTAACAGGCTTCAGTTCTGCTCATTGCAAATCACTTTGAAAGCTGCGCAGATGAGACCTTTTGTTTTCGTCGGGGAGCACTGTAAAAAACAAACCCATTTGACAAATTCCAAGTATCTGTCATTTCTCAGATTTAAGCTTTAAACACCTCTACACTTCTCCCTTACTTCGGCTTACTCTTTTTGGACCACTCAAGCCAGGCACTATAAAAGATGATACAAATGGCAATATCACGTGGCACAGGGGCTATCAGGAATTGGAAAAGTTTAAGTGGAAAAAGCTTGAGGATTTTCTCCTGGCTTCTCACACCTCTATYGTTTTTTCAGTGAACTAGGTGCAACTGAAAGATGCCTGAAAACTGTTCTGTAGTGACCAAAGGCATCTTTACCATGAGAATAGCAGAAATGTGCATCCACAACAGTCTGTCCTGCACCTGAAGGGACCTAGTATCTCTGTAGTCCACTAAGTCCTGAGTACGTCTGTCCATACATATTGTCCATATTGCCAACGTGAACAGGTTAAGAGGAGAAAAAATTGTACAAGTTTGTGGTCAGTCTAGACTGACTGAGATACAGACACCTGTCCRCTCTGGTTCTGAACTGTCTGGTGCTTCTGAACTGCACCAGAACCACCAGGCTTGTTTCATGTGGTACAAACCTACAAACCACTTAATAATCCCACAACCGACACCGGGCACCTGCTGCCATGCCGAGGTGAGTATAAATCAACTGGTACCCCCTTCACTAATCCTCTTAGGGAGACAGCTTGCCAGCAGAGGTCTTAGAGAAATGGAGTGAGAGGAAGTTCGCGGAGAAAAGCTGGAAAACAGAAAGGAAGAAGGAATTTAAAGGCAGAAGAAACCCTGGTAACTGTGTGGTTAATATTGTTGTGTTTTTTTCTGTGCCCAACTGGAATTAGCAAAGAAGAAAGAACACAGGAGTGAAGAGATGCTCAGACAGAGAGGATGCTTGAGAGTCTTAAGCATTAGCTATAAAAATCATATGGCCTTTTTGAGACAAGTTCATAACCTCGTTATGGACGAACTTAAGCCTTCCATCTTCCTGTGGTGGAGAAAATAAAAGGGGTGATTTTACCATACAGAGATCATTTGTGAGAGATCTTCAGAATAGTACTGCTGTCTGAGCTGTGTGGGCAGCACATGCTGGTATTTGAGAATATAAGAGAACGGTTCAAAMTGAACGTTTGTAGTGGAGACAAACCTATTGACAAATATGAGTGCTGGACTTGCCCAAGGGCACAAGAAAAGGTGCAAGTGCGCAGAGTGCAGCACACCAAGGACAGCAAAGCCGGGCAAGGGTGGCATGATTTGGGCACAACCAGAACTGAACTCTGTCTATTGAGTGGGTAGTCTGACAGCCAAAGGCTTCTAATTTGAGCACTGCTGTCTTGCATATTCTCCAATTTCGCATCAAGGCAGCGCTAAATTCCCTTCACTTCCTCCTACCTCGTTTCCCAGCAYGTAGCACAGACACAACAGTGCTTACCATGTCCTCAGAGTGTCTGGAGATCCTTACGAGAAAGCTGCCATGTCCAGATTACTCTTAGTATCCTCATCTGATGCCCTGTTAGTCAACACAGAGGATGGAGAATGGTTGAAGATCATCATGTGAGCTCTTTTTCATCACTGAAACCTCACCCAACTCACCCTCCCTTAACSGAACTCCCCCACCAACTCCCATCTCCAACCCCAAAATACACATTAATGATGGCAAACTGCCTCACCCAAGCCCTGTCCTGAGAGCTRTTCTGCAGAGAAAGGGATCCTTAGGTGTCTTCTCCCTTCCCCCAGTTCTTCTATCAGGTTTATCCAAGATCCTTGAGCTATATCAATCCCTGGTAGTGGAGAAGACTTAAAATAACAGGGTGACAATGCCACAAAACAATTTAATGCTGGGGYGAGCGGAGCAAGCGCAAAGTAAAATACAGCAGTGCTGCTCGCTTCATCCCGCAAGGGCCTTGGGATTCCACCCTGCACCGGTGCCCTTGTTCAAAGCCAAGGTTGGGAAAATGGGAAGAGTTCAGCAAAAGGTCAGCGGATGTAGCAGAGGGATTTGAAAAGAAAGGTTACAGCAGAGATGGATTCATACAATATCAAAGAGAAAGTATGAAAAGCAGGAATGTACCTAGAGTTATGTGCACGCTGTCTATGGGGAGCTCCCAATCCGCCCTTATCCGTGAGTTCTTCCATACGGTCCGGATTTAACCAAACACTGAAACTCAAGGTGAAACTCAAATTCAGCTGGATGAAGTCATGCAAACATCCATTACATCTACTCCTGCAAGATTTGCCATTTCCATATCACATAAAGCACCTGAAAACTCTCATATTTCAGACAATTTCAGGTCCACCAAAAAATGAAATCAACCTCGATTCAGCTTAAAACATGACCAAAGCTCCAAGAACCTCACTTAAATTTTAAATAAATCTATCCTGTTTTGAGCCTCTCTTGTGATCTAAGGTTTCATACTGAAAGTCTGACAAATTTTGAATTATTTCAGACACTAAGTGACAGAACTACATATGTATTTTAAAAAGAAAGTTAGTGCCTCATAGGCTAAGGATGGAATTATTTTTAAAAAATGGCATAAAGAAAAAAAACACACCATGGGGACACACTCCCCTCTGCCTCAGATACTGCACAAGAATTAAACCAACATGCAGAGCACCKTAGCATTATCGGACGCTGCTTGGTGGGCTCCAACCGCTGACCCCTGCCCGGGGACAGGCAGGAGCTGGCACAAAGCTGGCCGGAGGAATCCCAAATCACTGGTGATGACAGTGGCTCCAGTCCAAAGGACCTGTTCCTATTCCCAGCTCTGCCGCGAGAYGTGCCAAGTTGCTTGGGCAAGTCTCGCCATCTCTTTGTGCTTCCCTTTCTGCCCGCTTTATCTATTTAGACTGCCGGCTCCTGGGGATGGGGACTCGCTTCTCACGGGGTGAAACAAAATGCCAAGCCATTTAGGTATTGCTGTCAAAGAAATAACAGGCTTGGCAAGCCTSAATGCAAGTCTAGTCACCCTCACATCTTGTGAAGCTGGTCACAGAGGTCTTAATAGCCTGCGAGTTGTTCTCAGTTCCTTCCCTGGTGCCTAGGCTCTGCTAAAAATGAGAAAGCCACATATCAAAAGGCACATGACAGAGGCACAAATGCCAGTGTGCGAGCAAGACGTAGCAACCTCCAAGGACTTGCMTTTGGTCCCTCTGACACTGCTCAGGCCCTGTGGGCCAGCAACGGCAAGCGGAGCAGCCAGGCTCCCCGTCCGTGGTGCCAGCCCAGGCTTCTGCATCGCCTCACGCTGCAGTGCAGGCGGTAATACTCCCTCTGCTTAATAATAAATTACATTCTTGAAATTGAGTTTTTCAAGTGTAACAGTATCCTTTTCAGGTTGATTTTCTTCTTATAAGAGCTATATTAGATTATAAGTACCATTGGTTTTAACTTGGTACATCTAATGGATGTGTATGACAGCATGGAGGTAGCCCGCATGAAACATACCTTTCCATATGTTGTATACTCACTCACAGATCCAAAATGCCATGCAACATGACTGTATGATCTGTACATTAGTCTCCCRAAGACCCCTTACTAGGAATGAGGACCTCGATTTTAGAGACAGTAAATAAAACAAACAAACAAGTGACTTATCTGAGATCCCACAAGGGTGTCTGCAGCAGAATTGCAGAGTCTGCAGCACTGGTTTAATCAAAAAATATAAATTGTCCTGCTATGGTAGCAGAGACTGTGTACCGTCTTCTCTCCATTAATAATAAAAGAAGACAGGCCCCATGAGTTCCCATGAACAAGAATAACACTGGAGAGGATTTTAAAATTACAAAGCTAAGTCACCTGATGTCTAAGAGAAATCGGAGCAGCGCTTTCCTGGAAAAAGCGCATGCCAGGCACACCAGTAAACACCTACTCCCTGGTCCTGTTCCACCAGCCTGACCCTGATGCACGGAGAAGGCGCTTGCAAGCCCACCTGAACCCCCAAAGGATCCAGGATTAGTTTCTTCCTTTGCTATTTTCTTGTAGGAAGACATATTAACGCTATGTTTGCCCCTCCATACGGTGAGTTTTCTTAAATAGAAACGTATGYTATATACATATGGCCTTGGAAGGGGAACTGCATTAGCCTATTAACTATCCACWTTTGCTTTGGACTTGGCCAGCCACCTAGAAAACCTGCCAAGACCCTTCTGGCAGCCTYTTCCCAACAGTTCCAGGAAAACATGGAATATTCAAAGAATTTTGGGGCCTCCCAGCTTTGTTTGTCACCACTCTCCTTGCCCACTTAAAACTAAATCACAGGCGAATTGCTCTAATGCCCTATTAAAGATTTTAAAATGGCCTTCTSCACAGTAGGGTATCTGAGGACAAATCTCTGTTAATATATAATGCAAAGCCTACATTAATACATCATGTGATGTGGCATCAGGCAGACCAGGGACTTCACAACAAGGAAGGGGGGCTTCTCCATGAACAGGGAATTTCCCGCAGGAATTCTATCCTGTTTGGAGTTTTAAAAACTCCCTCAGATACCCAGGAGGGGGAGGAGAGTCATTTCCTCCTCATGGTACTCTAACAAATTATCGTTCAGGATTCAGGCCTGTGTTATTTGAGTAGAAGCAAACCAAACTGTCAAACCTTACATCAGAACTCACTACTCTCTGGGTCTCAAGGTGCTGCTTGAGCAATGTTTTTAAGGACATGCTCGAGTCCTGTTGCTTCGAGCTTGTAAGCTAACTTAATCAAGGCTTCAAAATGACCAAATGACATGATTCTACAACTGGGATTAAGAGCAGGAGCCAAGTAAATGGCAAATGGAAGCTTTTTCTTTGCAATCTAAAACAGGATATAACTGCTCTTAAAATCATGGTAGGAAAAGGGAAAAAATCCTGCTGTCATTTGCATGAACTAAGTTATTACTAACCAGAGGCAGAAATTGGCCCATCTGACTTGCACAGCTTCCTCTGGGTTTTAAAATGCAAGAGAAGCATGCTTTAAATAATTTGAAGAGRCTTTTTTTATTACACAGAAAAAGCCTCCCTGTGATTTCAGATGTCAAGTAGTCATCCTTAATTCCTAGCACTAATTTATGGATTAGATGTTTAACCCCTGACTTCGATATGGATTGAAAGTCTCTTGTTACCCAGAGCTACCCCCGGAGCCCCCCACATCCTGGCATTCCTGCAGGATGGCACCAGCTTTCTAGCCCTGGTTTTGGTGCAGGACTGACCCTGCACACTGTCTCGCGCTCAGGAACAGCACCTCGCATGCCCCGAGCCTCAGAAGTTGCCATGCCCTCCTCCTTGCTCCAGGGAACCTTTTCCAGCRCCTCAGCTCACTAGGCATGACACGTTTGCAATTCTGGACTTCACAGGCAGGTGACAATGGAGGCTAAATGACATACAAAATGCAAAGTCTTCAAAACATTACTCCTCATCACCCACAAATGAACATATCTAGACAAAACAGGGAGAACTGTAAGTACTTCCCTACCTTGGTTCTCTTCAGTTCATAAGGGTTCCCTGGGCTCAAGAGAAACATTCCCCGAGGGCGACGTTTGCACTGGTTGGTGTACTTAGGAAAATCCAAGACCCAGCTAAAATACAACTTAATGCAACTATCAGAGGTACATTCATTTACATACTTCCATCACATCTTCTAAAATATCTATATGTAATTATGTATCTTAATGTAATCTAATTGAAAATTCAGAAATATGGAATACATATGAACATACATATATATAAAAAATACATAACACTAGCCAGCAGCAAGACACACTATCATACMAGGTGCTCTTTCCTTCTTCTAAGGCACACTGCAGTGAGCTGGTGTGCATGCTTCCAGAGGGGCTGCCTGCATGCTGCTTGTAATAAGATTGCGGATATATATTTTGCAATTTAAAATTGCCTCTCTTCGATAATAAAACAGAGCGTCATAGGACCTGTCACACCAACAATTCCCCCAGCAGAGTTTGGATACTCTCCAGCCTCTTTTATTGAAGGCGGAAGAGAATATAGTTCTCCAATTCTGATGCAAAGTCCTGAGTAGTCACTTTATGAAATGCAGCTACTAACACAGGATTTATTGCAGCACTATGGCTATAACTTCCTGACTGATGACTTATATCCTAGAATCCTAGGAACAGAAATGATTTAGCTGGCTAACGACATCATTACTAACGTAGCAACATGCATACATTGATTTCACTTTTTTTTTCTCCTATAAGCCTAATGTTGTTTAATTTCCCATTCAGTAGCTATTCTCATACCACAACCAAAATATCGCAGAGCCCTTATAATATAAGCACCTCTTCTGTATTGCAAAAGTGATAGGAAGGGCTATTTCCCAAATCAACTCAAACCACAGGACTTCTGTAACAGAGAACAACRGTCTTTACACTTCTTCCCTTCCCAATTCCTTGCTGTTCTTCCTTATTTTCCTCACCCTCTAATAAAACCCTGTCCTCTAAGCCAACCACCTTGCTTCTGCGAGGCAAGGGAAAGCTAGGGGAAGCTGTGGCATTTGAGAGACTGCAAAGGCCACTCTTGCAAACGCCCTGATGCCACAACGGCTACTCTTTGTCAGGAGAGATGAATGGACACTTCAAACACAAGAAAAACAAACTTTTAAATACGCCCACATCAGCGGCATTGATCCGGGAATGGGTTTGACCTTCCATTTACAACAATTACTTAAATCTCATTAAAGTCACGGGATACAGAGGGTCTGTCTGCACTGCCCATGGGCCTGGCTGCAGCGGCCCCAAGCGCTGAGCTGCTGCTGCAGCCACACATCGCTGGCCGGTGCTGTGCAGAAGAGCCAGCTCAGCTCCACAGGTCCACATTACTTCTCACAATACCAGGGAACTCATTTAAGAAAGAAGGAAGAGATCCCAACGTATGTTTAAGTTCACATGCAGACCTGCAACCCAACTGGTCTGGCTTTTCCTCACCTCCGATGATGGGCTGCTCCACCTTGGCTCAATCACTTCATTTCTGCCTTCCTGTGCGCTCTGGTCGTGCAGTCCTTCCCCATCCCACACAGCAACCGCTCCCAGCTGCAGATGGGCCAGGACACTGGTACCCGTTACTGACGCTGCTCTACCACAGCTATTCGGTACACGGGCCCAAGTGAGGGCAAAACTTCTCTCTCTCCTTCATCTTCACACGTCAGTTGCAAACTAAGTAGCAAATTTAAAAAAATGGTTTTGTTTTATAAATGAAATCCTTGTAAGAAAGAGCAGTTTTGCAAAACACTTCAGCATCTGCCTGAGTGATTATGGCTTTCTGGGACACAGTCAGGTGCGTGAGTAAGAAACAGCCCATTCACAAAAAAAAATCCTCTCACACGACAACTGTTAGACATGACATTTACACGTCACTTAATTATAAATGACTCGATCCTGACATTTTGTTAACACGTTATGAAAGCCGTAATGAAACCCTATGAGCAGCGCGTCACACCTGTAACAAAGACGAGCTTCAGAGCAATCACAGCCTTGTCAGCAGATCTCGGCAAAAGGTGCCAGAATCCCACACCTGAACTCACATCCGAACTGGGTTGATCCTCCACGGCCCGCGAAGGCATTGGGAAAGCCCTGTCCTGCAACGCTCGTTCCTGGTGGAGCAACGCAGTGCTCCAGCTGCAGGAACCTACCGGAGGACAGACATCAAGGACTTCACACTGGCTACCTTTACACTGCTCTTCCAAGTGTTCCTGAGAAAGGCAAGCTTTTTTTTTT
>NW_020455217.1:507516-524795 GCF_003342845.1 Nothoprocta perdicaria | reverse complement strand
AAAAAAAAAAAAAAAAAAAAAAAGAATTTTGAAAGTGGTGGTGATCCATGAGGGCCACTCTGAGGGCACCCATTACACCTGTGGGTATGCGGTTTCAGCCTCAGCAGCAGCTCTCCTCCTGATTTTAAGAAAAAAAGCTGCTTGGAATATTTCTAACCAGTGGTGGCACACCTCAGACAACCCCGTTTCTTGGGTTTTTTTGTTTGTTTTGGGTGAGGGGGSTCCCCTCTATGGATTTGGGGAGGAAGCAGCAAGAGGAGGGACAGTATGCAGAACTCACTACATGAAACACAGAACACTGAATTTCCATCTCTTTTCATATCTGCCCCAGAAACCTGATTCTTGAACTTATTTAACCAAGAAACAGGGCCATGACATTGTACAAAGAGGCTAATTTCATAGCATGTAAAAGACGATTTGCTCAGGGAGAATACCTTTTACATTTTGCATATATAAATCCAAATATATGCAATTGGGGCTGCCTGAAGAATCAGTGYAGTTAGGGCAAGCCGAAGTTTTGGCTTATTCAATAAAAACATAAATGCAAGACTCTCTGCTTTTCCAAGAAAAACATTTTGAATCTTCCTCTGCTATGAAAAATTTCCAAACCTCAGATTTCCTTTCTGTGGCAGTTTAAGCTGGAAGTTTCTATCAGAAGGTTAAATCCTGCTAGCCCAACACCATGCACTTCCTCTGACTGAAGCTGGAAAGGATATAGCAACTTATCACAACAAACCTCTCACTGGAAACATTACACTTCACCTGCTTTCATATTTAAGGCTCTAGGSTACAGGAAGTGGAAAAGAAGGGAAGGAAAAAAAAATGCTAGAAGATAGATGGAGGTCCAGAACTCTACTCCGCCCTCAGACTGCTCATGTCAAACAGATGAGCATCTGGATATCGAGTTGGTTACACCAGCTAATTCTTTTATTTTCCAATTACACTGTACCTTGTGATCAATATCTACATCTAACTGAAAGCACAGACTTTTCCCTTACCGCTTACACTTTTTGACTCCAACATGCACAAGAAGATCTTCCTTCTTCAGTAATTTACAACTTCAATAGGAGAGAGTAGCAGCATTTCTGAGGCCTGGGCTTTGAACCCATGTAATGAAATTGTCTTATTTTTAACTGTCTGTGCAGCTTTCAAGCAGAAGCGTGTTAGAATTCATATTAATTTGTGCAGTACCCTATCATCATCATAATTTAGCTCACAAGGTTGCTGTGCTTGGAATTCCAGTTATGACATGAATTCTATACATTTTATACAGATTTATAAATGGCATCAATAGAACACTTAGGGCCTTATTCATTAAACAATGAGTCATTCTGACATTCCATTCTATTTCATCCCAGTTCTTACAAAACTTTTATGTACAAATTTGGCTGTACTTAATGCATCTGATTTAGCAGCAGAAGTGTTGCAGCATAGTTTCAGCTGGGTGTGGAAGCAGATGAAAGGCACTGTTTGAAAGAAGAGGGAAAAAAAAATCCCTCTAACGGTAAAAGTTGTCTGAGGTTTAGTCCACTAAAGTCCACTAGTGACAAGTGGACAGACTGGTGAGAAAGCAGCTTACCGGGTTGCAAGCCATCAGGTACCCGTGCTGTGGACAAGCAGAGCTCCTCCTTCTTCAGGGCTGTTAAGCTGGCACCTTCACAAGCATCACAGCCATGTGAAAACACAGAAGCAGAAGAAAGTTTGCAGGCGTGCACCATTGCAAACATGTGCTTGCTGTCCAGCAAGCCAAAATCCCAAGTTACCAGTGAATCCAACACTTCTACCCTATCTTGAACACATTTGTCAAGCACCACCAAAAAGCAAGAGGCATAAAGCCTTCAATTAGTGTGCAACTGTGGCACTGGAGAGCTCTAACGATCACGCGGTACCACAACATGAATCTTCAAAATAAATCCTGTAAGAGCCTAGAGTCTTCATATGGACATTTTTGTGTTTTAAATGAGCAGGGAGTTGAAAATAAACAGACCAAATCAAAACAGGGCATGTCACTTCTGACGAATGGATCAGGGCTACAAATAGTGACTAGCAGTATGTCTACGCTGCAAAATATAGGACTAATGCTTGGTAAATTCTACCTTAATCTAGGCAGAGCATATAAAAATAGCAGTGAAGTCATGATGGTATAGGTTTTAGCATGTTCTAGCAACCAGAGCACCAAGTCTCCAGGGACGTGCTGGTTACTAGCCAGAGAAAATTTGCCTGAACTGTTCTCATTACTTCATTCAATCCAGTCAGTCCAGGTTAACTTGCATACGCTACAAACAGCTCTCCGTTTTGCAGTGGGGACATCTCATCACGCTCAATTTTATGCTTTCTTTGTCCTTTCAGCCCTCCTCCTGATTATATGTTAGCCATATCACATAAGGTGCTGTTCTTCACTGTAGAAATCAGCCAGTGAGACCAAAAAATATTATGGGGAAATTCGTGAATGTTCAAATCCCTGCTCCCACTGCCCACCAGCCAGGTTGTAGAAAGGCTGCTGCAGCACAACAGTCTTGGAGGTCACTGCTCCTCTCTAAATGCCCTTGTCGTTAGGAAATGGGCTCAAAAGTCGTTGAAAAGAGAGGGGAAGATACGTACACAAATGTGCATAAAGCAGGCGCACACACGGGTGGAAACCATTTCACGACATCATGCTTTGGATGTGTGCTGTTTTCTCGGCACATATATAAACACCGGTGCTTATTTTTTGTCTTTATCCTTAATAAGCTATGGTAAATTTGGAATCTATTTCACTATATATTCTTGTACATTAGATCATTATCTACCTAGCAATCACCATGCCAATAAAGGCACAATACTATTTGCCTCCACTGCCTGTAAGAGAAAACAGGGATATTTGTTCAAATAAAGCACACCATCTCATTTTCATTAGTTTTCTCACCGTGATACTTCTGGTATTTCATTTTATGTTATAGACTTGAAAGGACAAAAATGAGATCAATGTTTAGATTTTATTATGGTAGCACAAACAATTTTCTGGAAGGTGGGTTGTTAATTTTTCATTTTACATTCCAATGGATGTGTTCTCTTAAAGCAGTTATTATATATCCTACCATTCAGAGGTTTATTGAATAAAAATTGGGAGTGGAACAGTAATGGAAGAGAATTAAAACCAAAATGCCTATTTATTCATTGCCCAGGCTGAAAGAAACAGAATTGGCCATTAAAGGAACTGCTCAGGGCCAGCCACCCTCCTTTAACTTCATCCTCTTCTAATCTACAGCTCATGAGCTGCTCCTTTACTCATTGCAAGAGGTCCACAATTGTAACACTGCCATATACTGCTGGAAATTTATTTAAATGGCATATGATAGAAGCCATATGATAGAAGCTTAATTACATAGAGGGCATATGGAAGGCATATGACATAAGGACATATGGAAGGCATATGATAGAAGGGCATCCGAGGACATATGACGGAAGTCTAATTAATTGACAATACATTCCTCTCATCAGGGGGAGAGCTGGAATGCTATTTTGTTCAGAAGAAAAATATGCACATTGAATTATACTTATTGTCAACTCCCATGTACCACTGACCATTCTCCGCTTTAATTATTACTCCTTGTTCTTCAGAGAAAGACAGATCATTTGATTTGCATATCCATCTGGCATATAAAGTTAAGTTTTACAGCAACAGATGTGTGTGCTAGTACAAATAACCATTATTTTTGAACCTTGAGAAGTTCTTTAATACCTGAGCAAAGCAGGTCTAAAATGTTACCACCAAAAAGAAAACGAGAATGRTCTTCTTTGGGTGCAATTAACATGCATTTGTAAAGGTGTTCCTACATGAGTAGCTAACAGGTAAAGAATGTACCCTTACGGAATAACTCTGCGTTAGATGTGAGTCAATGCTGCTCATGGCTTTACATCAGCCAACAATTTGCACTTCTATCTGCAAAAAGATTTATTTGGGGGGGGGGGGGAGATACTGCCTAGAATGTGCCAAAGAATATTCTTCTTTCCTAACTATCTGTGTGTGTTCAATGCATATGCCTCCATGGAACACAGAAGTGACGTCGTGTTAGCTGCGATTCTTCTCTTGTGCTGAGGAACTGCAGAGTTATAAAACACGGATAGCCCTATCTGTAACCTCCTTGAAAACAAAATGGAATAGCGCCCCAGTAATCCACTCTGAATCACTAATACTTGAGCCCTGGATAACACTCAACAGCTTCTCGTGGTATTTAACAAACAAGAGTATGCAGATTTTATAGCTTTCAAGTGACGTTTTAACAGAGAAATATTTTTCAAAGTTATTTAGATACCTAAAACATTGCAATCATTTTCACACTTTTAGATTAGTCTAACAAAGTGCATTTTGGGCCTACTGCTTGCTTTTATTCAGTGACTTGTAACGCTTCCCCACTAGCAAACCACCGCGTTATTTGCGGGAATTGACCAACCCATGTCAGACGCAGCACCAAAACACGTCTTCTGGGCCCCAAGTGTTAGGGCAACCACCTTCACCCAGACTGTCTGGGGACCCAAAAACTGAGCACCACCCATGTTCAGACCTTGAGTCCTGAGTTCAAACATGACCAGATATTGGCCAGAAATGGGCAAATAAAACAGTAGATTTCACTAGCAGCGAGAAATTCAGGTGTCTTTCCTCAATTCTAGGTGCCTAACTGTATATGACAAGCCTACCAGCCCATAGTTAAAGTCAAGGACTTGATTTCACTGCTGTCATGAACACATGTGTTCTCAGTACGTGTCCTGTCTCCACAATGCCCTTAAATTCAGAGGCAGCTGCACAGCAACTTAATGAAAACTTGTGCAAGGGAGAACAAGATCACCTCTACTGGAAATGCCCACAGCCATCACCCATGCATCACCTAGGTGAACTGTGCAAGCCTGGAAAAGCTTAAGAACTGGCATTTTAGTCACCTATAATCACTAATGAGGACCCCCTACTAKCAGCCTTCCTGAAGCCTGTGCAGATTTTGGTACTCCTACAAGAAGCTTTCCAGGCTTTGCCTGGAAGCATCACTACTCGCCCATACTCTTCCTCAGAGGCAGTGAGTATGCAAGGTCTCGTTCTGCTACTGGCTATAGAATGGTTTAATGCCTAGTCACAGACTACAGGAAAGGGAAACCCACTTATGTATCCCAATAAACGTTACAATACTGGGTGTTTTTCATATTACCTTTGGAGACTTCGGATTGCTGACTCCAAAGGCAATAACACTGGTATGTTGCCATGGTGCTTTTTAGGAAYGTTACACATTGCGCTGCTCAAATGCTAATGAAGGAAGACAGGCATTACTAGTCCGCTGAATTTGCTGAACACTCAATCATACGGCACCCGTAAGTACAAAATACTGAGGGAAGGAACATTTCTGAAGTTCTAGAGAGGCAGAAGACAAGAAAAGATTTTCCAGCTGCATCTTACCTKCTCTTTCCTGTTCCATGCGTCCAGAGCAAACATTGCTGAGGAATTATGGTCGCTCATCACGCCGTTCTGTGCAAGACCCAAGGAAAGCTAGGAGGTTGTACAGTTATCTCCCTTGGTGTAATTCTAAACTATACAACCTACTACCTCAACCTGGATGCATGCAGTCAAAAATGCTGAAAGCTACCCACCATTTCACAACAGACATAATGTCAGGGTTTCTAGTTAAAAACAAGTCCTCAAAATTCTCATAGCACTAATTTCGAAGTGATAAATGCTTCGCTGGTGAAAAGACACCAAAGCTCCCCACACTGCATATGTTCATAGATGACACACAGAAAGCCATGGTTATTACTGCTGGGTATAAACGAGATCATGGTCACTTTTCTTTCATGAAGGAATTTTGTCCTTGGCCCCAAAAGTGCTGTTTTCCATCCACTGCAGATGCAGCTGGACTGCAGCACAGAACATATACGTACTTTTTTAGAATGCTTAAAGACAGTTTAGAACGAACACTGTACTAACATCTCTCTTCCCTTTTGAACACTTAAAATATTGACCTCTGAACACACATCTTGGCTCCTGAACATTTAAAGGACGATCAGAGAAGAGGAATTAGGAGAACTGCAAAAACGGGTAGAAAGTTTTAAGCAAATTTTACCCTTGCACCAATCCCTTGTTAAGATTCATGATTTTTAAGTGAGATACAGAGCATCTATGAACAGTCAGAATAAAATYATGTCCCTTAACAGGGAACACATGACATTTTTCACTTGTATTCATTCACAGTCAAACAAYCAGGATGTTATCATTGTGACTCATTCCTATTACCCACCAAGGTATTACTTAAAGCAGTAGGCTGCCTATTTATTACGGCTTAYAAACAGGGATTAACATCTTAAAATATGTCAGTGGAACCGAATCAGTCCCGTGATCCTGTCTCTCAGGTAAACGCATCCTTGGGCAGAGCAGCTCTGTGCTGGAAGGGGATTACAAGGGAATAAAACATAGCACATAGGGAGTGTGCTGAATAGATCGCATCTTCGTTGCCTGTGTTTTCTTAGGATCAAGTGACATTGTTGTTTATGAAAAAGCCAGTGCTCTACATTTCACAAACATGATAGAATGATAGAAAATTCCTTGTGATTAATAATCTAAATATGGGCCTAGATACCCTCCTTTTCCCTCAGGTTGGCAAATGTCACCATGAATGTTTTTTCCTTGCTCTCCACCTTCCCTGAGCTGTGAGCTTGGAGCTGGCACTTACCCAAGGAGCATCTTGCTGCCTCCCCCAGTGCTCTACCAAGCAGGGGASCTGAGCCCCATAGACATACATGCTTCCACCAGAAGGACTTGGACCTGCTCTGAGTCCTTGGGACAAAGTCTTCAGTAGGGAAATATTCCAGCCTGAATTACCACATAGGCCAAAGGTCTTCTGGTAAATGCAATGAGATTAAACAGGCCTTTATGTGGACTTCACGTTACCTGTGCCCACCTCAGAGCTCCCTCAGTGAGCTGCAGAAAGAGATTGTATACAGACTGTCCAGGTAAGCTCCTCCCACCYATGAAATCTCAGCATCAGAATTGCAGACATCTTGTTTCTACTCCTTTAAGCTGAGATGAAGCTTCGAGAGATGAAAGCATATTTGCATCCCAAAGGAATTGTAATTTCAAGCAGAAAAGGTGTCACATATCTAGTCACTGTCAGTTAGAGTATCTGCTGCTATTACTGACATTAGGATTAGAGATCAAATATTAAAACAAAAGTCATCTAATTACAACCACCTAAGCACCTTCCCTACATCTATCAATGCCTGGGTATTTGGTAATTAACTGTGTGCTATAAAAGTTCTTCTTTCAGGAGGAAMTCAAAACAGATGCATAGCACTAGGGTCTCATCAGGCTTTCTTTTGGTGACATGCATCCCCATGTTTGTTTTTTAGTGATTTTAGTCAATTATGTCTTTACCCAATTAGCATAATTATACCTAATTATATAATTAGGGTAAATATGTAATGCAATGACAATGATCAATTATGATATGCATTGATGTCATAAAAGTTCCTTTTAAACATAGTGGTAGGGGAAGTGCCCTACGTGGCCAGGCATTCCTATGCAAGCACATGAGCCCCACTGCCTATTGTTCGKGCAGCCCTTAAGCCTCCTGCTTTTTGAGAACCACAGCAATGATTTCACACTTTCATGGACAAAAGGACATCTCTGCCCTAGCCCAGCTAATTCTATTTTAAAGCAACAGTATGATCTAAAAACAGGGCCTGTTTATTCAGAGTAACTCTGATTTCTGAGGTAAGCATGTGAAAAGATAGCTCTCCTATGACAGCAAAGAGACAAGGTTCATTTTCAAGGAATACTCATTTTCATATGGAGAAGACTCTTTACTGGAGTGTCTCTTCACAGCCACACTCAGGGCTCCCAGCTCTAAGGCTAAGAAGTGCCCATGTCACCTACAAGAGATGACCCCAGCTCAAGCTGCAAGTGTTAGTCTGGCCTAGGAAGTCAGGAGGCATCACTTAGTGCGCTGCACATCCCCTTCCCGGGCTGCAGGTGAGGGCACAAGTCAGGAATCTAGTATGCAGCACGGAAGCAGATGAACCCAACTCCCAATTTACTTTCCCAAAAACGGTGAGTGAATTCAAACCCAGAGCTGATCGTTGATGGCTGAATAGTTGGAAAATTCCATTCTTTTAAAAACATGCTTCAAAGTGGCAATTTAGCCAGGATCTGCAGAAAAGCAGGTTTTATCAGGTAGAATATCTCCCAGCAGTAATAACAAAAAAGCAGCACCTCAAGAATTCATCTCCTGCAACTACAATGTATTTTCTGGGCATCTTCAGATCACTTTTGACTTTACACATATAAACAAGACAGCAATGACACCAGCAATGGAAATTCAGTAAAGATGAATTAAAGAAGGCTGAAATCCTTTTTGTCATTATTTTGTCATTATCAATAGAAAAGTCCTCGACTGAGATTTGGCTCTGGATCTCAGAGCTGCAAATGATGCAGTAGGAGTACAAGCCCACCTTCGCTTTTAGATGCTAGGCAGGCTACTGCAAGGCTAGCCAAGCAAGGGGCAGAAAGCAGAAAATACTCATGAAAAATATTTTTGCTTAAGTCATTCAGAAAAATACCGTAAGCCACAAATGATATTGTTCCAGTTTGAGGTCTGAAATCTTGTTTGCTCAATTTCAGCCTGGAGTGATCTTTTTTACAGCTGGCTTCTGAAAACCTCAGACCCAAGATTTCACAATGGAAATGCTGACATGATTCCTACTAGTCTGCTCACCCATTCAGCTTCATTTGATGAAATTTTGCTAGTAGAATTTAGTTGTGATGAGGAACCTCAAGAGGTTCAAAGGTTTATTGCAGCTCAAGGAGCTCTCCTAGAAGTCTGGCAGACAGGCTAAACAGGGTTGCAACTTCAAGAGTCTTCAAAATAAGGAAAGAAAGAATCTCATCTGGGCTCATCTGAAATCCAGAGCAAGTGCCATTTTGAAAGCTATCCACAATTCTTCAACCTATTACAAAAAAAAAAAATTGGTTTCTGCTCGAGTTTTTAGCAAGAGTTACAGCAATTGGAAGATTTACTCAATATTACATTTCAATATCTGGTACTTTCTAAGGGAAGGGTAGCCACACCATCACTCCTGAACCATACATGGCTTTATCAGCAGCTTGGGTGCAGCATCTGCTCTGGGTTAGCAGAGCAACACAGCAGCTCTGTGCTGGGCCTGAGGAGAGCACAGGAATCCCAGCGGGGGAAGGAGGCACAAGCCAGTGATGGTGCAAGGCTCATGGACACTAGATGACTCCAAAACTTTTTTTTTTTTTTTGCCCAGCCAGGCCTGTTCTGTGATGAAGCACTATCTCTGTCATACCTAACTGAGAACCAGTGCCAGAGCTCCCACTTACAACACAAATTCTGCACAGGAAGAGCACTCAGGAGCAATGCTTGGAAGAYAAGGATGTTACAGGAAAGATTGCCAAGAGGCTGTATCGAAACGCGGTGCCACTTTCAGGGTGGCAACATCAAGCAAACAGGTACCAAGAGCAGCTCAGTCCAAAGAGCCAGACTGCATCCAGCATCACGCCAGCCGCACCACCAGTCAGCACAGGCTGCCGCCCCTTCCCGGGCACTGCTGCCAGCAGCTCTCCAAACGGCTCACAGGGAGAGGCCAAAATGCAGAAATACCTGCTATGTTTGGGACTGGRGTTGGCCAGCTCATGCCTCCTTGGAGGTTTCACTAAATGACCTATTAATTCCTTCACAGCTGTAAAATGTAGGAATCAAATGCACCGCAAAGTGCACAAATGGAAACAGCCAGCCAGGAATGCCACTGGCACAACTGGATGCCTCCATGCCATCCTGCCTCTGCCGTAGCCCAACACCCTACTTACTGCACGGTGGCCAAAATAACGCTCGTGAGCAAAGTAAAAGGAGATGAGAGGAGCAGGCCGGGGTATCCAGTAACACCATTAGGGTCTCCAGTAACTTCACAGGTGACTGCAGACCATTTTTTGAGGACGTCTTTGCTCCAGGCGAGCTGAAGCATCAGTTGTGGATGAAAAAGAAAGAAAAGCAGTCGGACTAATTTTATTAGAAGAGGTCTTTTTTAACATACTTTTATGCTCCTAGAGTAAATAGAAACACACAGAAAAACCCTGGAAATTCAGCAAAGAAGAAAGAAAACATCTTGGACTGCAGCAGAATGCATAAAGCCAGCCAAGCCAAAAAAGAGAAATTTAAAAGGGGAAACGCAGACCAAATCTTGGGCAGAATTTACACTGAAAGCTGCTGGAAAGCAACCGTCAGACTTATTTTGAGCTTCAAGTCTAATTATTTTCATATAGCTCCATTTAAAAAAAAAAAATCTGCTTCAAAAATAATTGTTCCACAACTTAAAGCTGTTGCTGCTTTACACAGCAGGTTTTATACTGCTCCTTACATGTACTTTTTTTTCCCTGCTACTACTGATCCTTTGTAGTTTATAGCATGATTTTTTTTTTCCTTAAAAACTATTAAAAARAAATAAATGCCATAAAATTAGAAGGAACAGGACTCCATAATAAACTTATTTTAGGCTGAGAATAGGAGTTGGAAGGCCAATACCCTGCTGTACTGTGGAGCTCTAGGCTTGCAGTATATGCAGTGCTTCCAAGTGACTTGATATCAAGGCGAGCACAAGTGTCTACTGCTCTCACAAACTAATCGCCGTCACTAAGCGAAGAAAGAAGGGAGCCACGTTATTAATAAATGAAACCAGCTTGTTATCTGCTTCCCAAGCACCTCAGACACAAAGCAGTGCAGAGCCCCCCTCGCCGTGCCCCATGCAGCCCTACGCACACAGACCCGCGATTTAATTTCTCCAGGCTGATGTCCAACAACTCTCCCGTCCCATTTTATTCGGGCACAAATGAGCTGCTGGTTTGTATGAGTGTATTTCAATACTAATCCAAGCTGAAAACCGATACGATAATTGCAGAAGAAGATTTGCAGCTCTTATTTTATATTTCTTTTAAAAAGGGTGGAGGGGAGGGAAGGGGACACTGGAGAGAGGTACAGAGAGGCAAGTTGAACACCGTCACTCTAGATGCATGAACACAACGCCTTGTGCACTTGCCAGACAGACACATACCTATAGATACAAGCTTGTGTGGAATATGACCACAAGTTCGGATCTACGGGTTTGTGGCAACAGGCATTGATCTCTTCGGTTATTTGTTAATCTCTTAAATTATTGTTTTTTAAAGGAAAACCATTTCTGCAAATGCGAGAGCTGTTAGTAAGCAGCAGCTGTCGTTCTCCTCCRCACGCTAAAACCCCTCTTTTTCTGGGGGGTGAGGGGGAAGAAGGGGAAAGTTGCTATCAACTGTGCCAGAACATGAGCTGTTACTCCAGTTGCTTTTACTCCCCCAAATCAGCAAAATAAAACTCTAAAACAAAATGAAGCGGGATCTGTGTTTCTTTCTCGTGGCCCCTTAGCTGCACGGAATTCCTGGTGATCACCCAGTTCTGTGGGCACACAATTAATGCACAACACGGCATATCCGTGGCAGTGTAACAAATTATTTAACGGGAGAGATTTGCTCTGCAGGCGCAGCCACAGTGCCTAGGCATATCCCTGCCCCACAAAAGTTGTTCTGTTTCCATTCTGGCAGCCCAGTTAAAAGAGACAGAGGAAACAACTATGTAAGAGTTGTTTTAACTTTCAGAGGAGTCATTATTGGTCGAGGGTGTTATTTTCATTCTATTTTTTAAAGAAAAGAAAAATCAACCATGAGTAAAATTTTTTTCACTTTACGAGGCAGCTTAGAAATCCCCCCCAAACTCCAAATCTCTGACAGCACTTGCACCTGAAAAGAAAAATAAAATTGCTTTGGGTTTTCTAACAAGTTTTCAGAAACAGTTGTGCAGCAAACTTCTTGCCACTGCAAGCAAGAAGCGTCCCCTCCTTTCCCCCAGTTTCCAAGTTTTCCTTCGTGCGTAACTAACATTTCCCATTAACAGAATCTTATTTGGTGGGCAACTGGTGAGAAATCAGGGCAACAAGTTGCCTGACTGTAAGGCCCTAACAGAATTTGTGAACAAAATCAAGGTAATGATCTATTGCCTAAAGTGTTAAAATACCTACACTTTCTGTTTCTTCTCTTTCTTCAGAAAGGAAACTRAACTAATATTATTCTTTATACAATGAAAGAGTCAACATTGAGAAAATAGTTTTGCTATATGGATGCTGTTAAGAAATTTCCTCACTTCTTGTGCAGGTTCTCATAAAAACATAAAAAAAAAAAAGCAACCTTTCCAACCTGGTAAATACATAATTAAAATTAATTACAATCTTCTGTTATTGGAATAATTGCTTGTGTCTCATTCCCAGAAACTCCTGTCTCCTTCAGCAACAGAGATGCTAAACTTTGATCATCTTTCTGAAGATTATCTCAAATAATTCTCTAGTGCAGATTCTCCTGCTTTTACTTACATACCTACCTTAAAAGTATACAGCTTTCCCAAAGTTCTCAGCACCCAAAACTTCCATCCAAACCGTACCAAGAGGAGAAGCTGCAGGAATCCAGCATCTTTGCAGAACCAGAACTTSTCCGGGGGAGCCTGTTCAGAGCACCCCGAATCCGCGGAGCTCTGGCCCTGGAAGCGCCAGGGGAGGGTCCTGGGCGCAGAACGGAGCCGTGTCCTGCACACACACTCGGGCACTGGGCGCCTCCTCAGCACCCCACTGCAAACAGAAGACAGCAAATCTTACCCGACCRGGAGTAACCATGCCCGCCTGCACAAAGCTTATTTACTCCAGGGAACCTGAGAGGAAAATTCAAAGGATCTGTTGCCCCTTCCAAGCTTCTAGCCAAAAAGGCATATTGCARGTTAGTAACATTGCTGCTGCATGGACCAGTATTTCCTGCAACAGCATGGAATATTTCCATTAGATTTTTATATATTACTTACACATATTGTATAATTGAGAACATTTTCTTTACACTGGTATGTATTTTGACTTTAATATTCTTCACAACAATGCATGTATGTGAAGGTGTGCTAACCGCATGTTCTTTTCCACTGGCAGAGAAATATCTTATTTTTCAAWGCAAGATAGCAAAGGTAAATGATATGGAAGTTAAATTTTGACTAGGTTTGCTTCCTTCTAAGACTTTATTTTCCCTTTATTGCTCACAGTCTCACTTTCTAATTGCTGTGACAGTTCAAGTCCTTGGGGGAAATGGAGATGCGAGGTGTGGGTGGCCTGTAGGTCCCTCCTTGTGGCAGGACACGTGGCCTCAGCTCGTACTGCTTTGGATGGAGCTTGCAGACACCCCAGACACGTAAGCAACTGATCTTCCTGACTGAATTATCTCAGCTCTTTTCAGGCACTGTGCTAAGCCAGATCTTCTAAGAACCCATCACACACTTGTAAGGGCAGATGATAGGTGCTCTGCCATAAAGGAAATACGCCCTTTACTTATTCCCTAGATGAGTGGCAGCCTCTGCTGCAATTCTGGCCTATCATCTTCTATTTTCCTGCTACCTGATTGGCTTTCACAAAAAATAAAAATAATAAAAAAAAATTCTTAGTGTAATGGCTCCACTGCTGTAACTGTAGTTGTTAAAAAAATGAAAAAGAGAGAAGGAGAAAGCAGTAATAGCTGCATTGGAAAAGCAACTATGCATGTCAAAGCAGCACTGCTCATCACTGCGGCAAGTCCCCACARTAAATGTGAGGGACTGCTCCTGCACTGCTGCGAGCTCCAGGGACAGGCAGCTTGGTGGCACAGAGACTGCATTTAGTGGCACCTATATCCTGCAAATGACAGGTGTCCAGGAACCAACCTATTCCTATTCATACACTTTGCAAAACAAACTCGTCTTAGACAATTTTTGATCGAGGCAGCAGCAAATGAATAGGATTTTGCTTTTTCCAAGGGCTTTTATATTTTTTTGGAATAGACATTGCTCTTTTAAAAGAATAATTTTCACATATCAAATATGTTCATATTCGGCAAGATAGAGCCGTCGATTATCCAAGATTTAGGCTTTGAAACATTTCCCCACATTGATTAATCATACAGCTATTGTATATTTTGAATTCCTAATAAACATGCACACAGTGGCAGAAAATCTATGGTAAGCAAACAAATCAATCGTCTTCACTGTGTATTCGCCTAGAATGTTAAGATTGCAAATAAAAAGCTTCAACCTGTACATTGAGGATTGTGTTATTCATATTAAGGATACTGTTATTCTTATATTCAGTATATTTCACTATTAATTTTATAATACACCAGTGGTCGTAACATCAGCAAGGTTTTGATTCTAGAACCTGGAACACCAAAAGGAGTAATAAAGCTTTCTTTAATATTAATCCAATATAAGACTGGTMTTTTCTAGATTTATAGCCAAAAGAATATAGAAGGAAACATGTAGAAATCAAGTCTCTAAAGACATAACATTGGTTTCGGTCTGCGGGTGGTATTCTTGCAAACCACAAAGCATAAATGCCCTGTCCAGGAAAATCGATCATTATGGAATGCATTGTGTGCCCGAGCAAAAAGCTGTTTGCAGCCATTTCATACTTGAGCCACGAAAATGAGACAAATAAGAAACACGACCACTAAATAATTTCTATCCTCTCCCTCTATCCTTTCCTCCCAGTTTTAATTCCAATCTGTTTAGGCCTTTAAATATTTAAATATATTTTTTTTAATATACATGTGCACACACACATGCTATCTTAGGTTTAAAAATCTTTACAAATAGATTGCTGCACTCCACATAATTAAAGAAACTGTAAGGAAAAAGAGAAGGCTAAATGGAGAATCTAAGAGAAAGSAAATTACCTCTGCAGCAGCATTTACAACATTTCTTATGGAATGTGCGCTGCCATATTGCTAGGCCCAACTCTTCACGAAACGTACCCTGGAAGACAAAATATTACGGATATTTTCATGAAATTTTCAAAATATGGATTCTACCTACGCATACCCAGAGGCTACAGCTTCAGAAGCAAAAAGAACAGGCGATGTCCTGAGACAGAAATTGCTCCCCCCAATACACCACTTTCTCCTTTTCATTTTTTGAAGATTATTTTCCATGTTACACCTTGGATCAATCCACACCTGCCCTCCCCGCAACAAGAGTTAAATCTCAGAAAACAAAACATTTCTTGAAGAGAAACACTTAAGATTTTGCCAATTCTATTTCCACCAAAGTGATTAAGGAAAATAAAGCACCGTGGAGCTCGAACCAGCGCCCGCATTCCTGGTCAGATAGTTACACACACCAACTTCTTAAACTGATTAGTTATCACATCTAGCGCCTTACCCGATTCAAGTTTGATAAAACAGAAGCAAAGAGAAGGATCGTTACCTGCTTTGAGAAGGTTCACCAAGCAAGCATTTTAAGCTTTTTGACTCTTTTAACACTGATACAAGGAATAATTATTTCTCTCTGCCGATGCGATTGTTAAAAGAGGAGAAACCCCGGATTGTGGTGGCTCCGTGGATGCTATTCTTTTTGCACCACAGCAGGATTCTTGGCTGCCAGTCCAAGCTGCTTTCACTTGCCAAGTTTTAAGATGCCGGTTTTGCCTTTCATTTTATTGTTCCTTTCGCAACGTTAAAGACCGACTTAAAAAACCATGCACAGCTGCGATCGGGGAGGGGGGGAATTATTTGAATTTTGCACAAGAATGGAGACGAGGACGGCGCGCGCTGTGATGTAACCACAACGACACCCACAGAAATATGCCCAATATTGGGGGGGACGGACTCGCGCTCCGAATCCAGCGCTTTCCGACAGCGCAGTCGGGATGGAGCGAAAGAGCAGGAAATAACAAAACCCTCCCCGTCTATGAGCAGCGCAGCCACATCCGAGGTGGCGGTCCACGCTGCCGTCCCTGCCCCGCTCCTATTTTTCCAATCCCCKCTCTGCTGCCGGAGCCGCAGCGGGGTTTGGTGGCAGCTCTCCTGGTGGGTGCGGGACAGCCGGCCAGGAGCGCTGCATCCCACCCGCGTGCCGCTTCCCACAGGACTCGAGCCGAGCGTCCCGGCCTCTCCAAAGTCCCGAACCCAAACCACGCGCCGGGGGTCACCGAGYGCCACTTGCTTTATTCACTTCGCTCTTTTTCTTTTATTTTTGCAAGAAGGAAGATGGGAATAAATTCATAAACCTCCCACTCACACGGAGTTTTTCATCTCCTTTCTCTTACTTGACGCAGCCACAAAGCCCCGGGACTGCTCCCACAGCTCAACACCACTTAAGCGAGCCTCTTGGAACCCCCCGGGGCGCCGCAGCAGGGAAGGCTGGTGCAGGGGCAGGGGCCGAGGCCGCCGGCGAGCCCCGCTCCGCGCAGGACACCGCGGATCACACACGGCGCGCGAGGCAGGACGTGGGAGCCAGCAGCTCCGGCGCGCAGAGCTTCGCGCTGCCCTTGCAGCACAACCGCTGCAGCGAGCGCGAGGCGGCTACACCCCTCTATAGTCATATTTTAAGAGAAAAAGCGACAGACTGCAGACGACTTGAAAGTTCCTATGAAAACCAACAGTCCTAAACAAAAGCAGAATGAATTAATAAGGGGGGAGAGGAAAACAGAAGCTTTGTTCTGAAGTGGAAGCCTAAGATGTGAAATTTCCAAATCAGATGGCTCGGTCTGTGATTTCTTTCATTTAAATGAATTGATCTGTTGCTAAACTGCGGCTCCCGTGCCAAGAAACTTTTAACTCTTTCGGCTCAAGCCTCCCAATGCTTTGCTATCTTCTCCCCCCTCCCAAGTATACTACAATGAAATTAGAAAGCATAAAATCATAACAAAGGGGGAAATAAAACCCAAAAGCATTAATTTTTTTTTTAAAAAGCAAAAGAGAAAGGGGGGGATTAGACCCACAAGCACATGCAGAACACAAAAGAGTCATGATATGCRGCGTATCGGTGCTTCGTTACAACTTCTACTGCATAAGCAGTGTGATTCTTGTTCTTACAATGTTGCTAAGGCTTGCAAAGGAGACAGACAGGCCTTCAGCCTTCACAATCCTACGGAGAGCAAAGCCCACGGAGGCAGGGCGAGCAGCAAGAAAAACCGCCGAATCCCTGCCCTGATCCATGGCAAACGTTCACTTACCGAGAAAGCCCTCAGCATTTCCAAAAGAACCCCCTTTCCTACACATGTTCACCCCCATGAAAAAGAGAAAAAAAAAATAAAAAAAAAAAAAAAAAAAAAAAAAAAAAAAAAGAAAGAAAGAAAGCTGCTTTGGTAAAATTTGAGTGAGAGTTCCTAGTGCTTTCCATTTAGTTTGGGATTTGCTTTGCCCATTAGAAAGAAAAAAAAAAAAA
>NW_020455217.1:506478-507501 GCF_003342845.1 Nothoprocta perdicaria | reverse complement strand
AGACATGTCGTAATTAAAGATAATTCCTAGGGAAAAATATTTATAAGCAGAACAAACAAGAAAACGCCTATCTAGGTGTCTGTATCTCTCACTTTGCGGTTCTGCAGCAGTTCCCCTAAACTGCTGCTGCTTGCTCCAATCTGCTGCCTGCTTAACAACGGAATGACAGGCAACATCTGTTTGTATAGAAGCCAAGATCGAGCCTCCACAATCTTTTTGGATTAGTTTTTTTTTTTTCTTCTCCTTTTTGCCTGCCCCCTTCCCCAAAAAGCTTTAAAAAAAAAATCAAAGTAAAAGTAAAAGCGCACAGCGAGATTTTGGAAGCAACTTAAGTGCGCCGTGACTATTTTCCCTTGAGTTATCTCAAGGTACAGCCCTCGGAGACCAAGCCTTTGCTCCCTCCACCTGCCGTCCCCTCCTTCCCTCCTCTCCCCACCCTCCAGCCTCTTGCCTGCCCCACACTATTAATAAAATAGCATACAAACTCAAAAAAAAAAAAAAAATCCAACATACCTTGATCACTAAAAGGCCACTCCTCCTATGGGAGGGAGGGGGTCTTCAGGAGACAACTAAAAAAGCTTCCAAGGGGAGGGGAATAGCGGGATGGTTCAGGGGACAGTCTTGCTACAGTCCTCTCCCTCTCTTTTTTTCCTCATTTTTAGCAGCTATAAAATATATGGTACATATTTTCAAAATAAATTTGTTTGAAATAAAAATATATGGAAAAAAAAAATAAAAATCAGCCTGGATCCAAGTACAATTCAAGTGACTAACAATGTCAGCCCGCTGCCAATTCTGTGGCAAATCGGGAGAAAGCACAACAATTCCCCATGCTGAGATGTGAACAACTGGAAAGAAACCAACTCTGGAGAAGTCACAATGCGAAGTCTTGCGGTGCCCCCACCCCCGGCCCCACTGCCACCCCTCGGCGAGGCTCCCCGGCACCCTCCTCCCCCCAGGAAAAAAAAGAAAGAAAAAATTAACCCACTAATTTAACAAAAGGAGAAAGAAAAAAAAAAAAAA
>NW_020455217.1:462926-506369 GCF_003342845.1 Nothoprocta perdicaria | reverse complement strand
AAAAAAAAAAAAAAAAAAAAAAAAAGGAACAACACACACAAGACCAGCTACCTCCGCGATTTAAAAACTCAGGGAGTGTTTTATTCATTGGCGATTTGGGACAAGGGTCTGCGCACTCACATACACCCCCCCGACATGGAAAATAAATAAATAAATAAATAAAAATCAGACAAGTTGCTAGGGAGACTTGTGTAAACTCCGCACACAGGCACATTTCTGGCCTTTCCCCCTATATTCCATCTCGTATTCCGATCACGCACCACTGCGGCACGATTGCACCAATGCACTGCATTAATCTTGGCCTTAAACGGGCTGCCTGGCAGAGCGAGCCGAGTGTATATATCATCTTTCCAACTTAACAAGTTGCAGGGAGCGAGGCTGGCGGCGGGTGGGGAGGGCCGGGGGGGGCGGGAACCTTCGTCCTGAATATCAAATATAGGAGGCGAGCTCAGGAGGGGAGTTTTAAAGCGGAAGGGTTCTGCGGGCACGGAGGGAAGGCTGCCAGCGTCCCTAAGCTTGCCGAGGGCTCCTTCGCCCCGGTCCCACCGCCCCGGCAGATGTCTGAATCGCTGCCAGCCCTAACAATGCCGGCCCCGCGCGCTGCCACCAGCCCCTCGGCACCGCGACGTGCCCCATTCTCCCGGCACAGTGGGCTCAGATATACATATTAAACAAGCATTTTCTCCGGCTCTCCCGCGCGCCTGCCTAAGGCGCGCATTGAGAGCGCGGGTTTTCGCCCTCTCCTTGGGGAAGGGCCGGGAGCGGACGGCCGCCCGGCGCCGCGCTCCTCGGCCCTGCGCGGTGCTGCTCCCGCGCTGGCGCCCCGCGACGAGCGCCCACGGCTCGCTGCGACTAATGCTCTCAACAGGGCGAAAAGGGGGGACAATACGGGATGGAGAAAGGCCAAGGCTAGTTGGACTCGCGCATCCCAGGGAAAGGAGAGGGTGGCCGTCAAGGWTGCTCTCCTAAGAGCATCTCCACAGCACCCTTGCCTTTGAGCTGGTGTGAGGGCTTAACTAAGAAAGGAGAAAGCGAAACACATATTTAAGAAACGTCTGTGTTTGAGGTTAGCACAAGGGGCTGTGGAATCCCACTGTCTCTGAACATCAGAGCTGTCTATAATCCCCCTTCATTTCTCATCGATAGATCTGCAGGGAGGAGGCCTTTGGACTCACCTGGCTGCTCAACTTTGTTTGGGAAGAACCACCTGAAAAAAAAAAAAAACACCAAATGAATGAATGAATTAAAACTATTCACAGAAGAGAAAGGCTTGCTTTTTTTGCCCCAACCTCCAAGGAAAAAAATAATAATCTTTACAAAAATACCCTCCAGTTTTCTTCTCTGATCCCCTACTGTTCGCCCCCATTCCCCACAGGGAGCATCCCAGAGTCAGGGGTCTTCATCACCGAGGCAGATGAGCCGTGGCCCAAGCAGCCCTGCCTACAAGAATACGCTCAACAAAGACGGGCTATTGGCAAGGCAGAAGTACGGACAGCAAGTGGGGAAGAACTGAGGCAATGCAGTAGAGAGAAACATGCCAAACCAGGCCAGTCCATGCTATTCCAGCTCGCAGCCCTATGGTTTCAAAGGGATTTCTAGTGCAGGGGATGACTAACTGGGGCCACATTTTTGTTTTGGTTGCAGATTGGAAGATACTATTTTTATTCCCCAGGCCCCCAAAGCATCTGTTTCTCTCTTGCTATTTAAGACTTCCTTTTTTAAGACCTAGTTAGAGGTATATCATTATTTTTAAATGTTACTCTTTGCAGTCACACTCRCATTTTAGCATCATTACATGTGTCATTAGCTGCATGTTTGAACTGTGCAATGTGAAGATGAGGGGATAAAATCCTTGCAGGGGGTCTAAGAGTTACCTCCCCTTGAGCAAATATTTTGGGATAATACCTACCATTGGGTACAAGCTAGTGCATTCCCCAGGTAAGGAAAAGAATCCTTTTACAGGTCACAGTTTCAAGTCATCCAGAGAGGGAAGACTGCTTGGAAGCATTCATAGAGCAGGTTAAATCCCTAGCAGAGAAGGGAAAGACCACTTGTTCCTAGCATGTTAGTTAAGTCACACTCATCTACAAAAATCAGTGTATTATTTGCCTCCCAGCAGAAGCACTCTAAATGGAGCAAGTTCTGTGCTTCCAAAGAAGTAAAAGGTGAGGATGCATCTACCTTTCATGGTTGGACAGTAAGACAGAAGACAGGATGACTCATTAAATGGGTTACGTTGACTCAAAACTTCAGGCCTGAGAGGGTAGCAGTTCTGGACCACTTAAGGGCTGGTGCAGCATGACACAAATACAACTCTACTCTACTACTACTAATAGCTGTGGGGATCTTCTATTGCCTCATCCCCATTGTGCCCAGGTGACAGAGGAAGCAAATGAGATGGATTCCAATCCCAAGCTACAGCATCCAACTTGTCACACGATGCAGGAGATAAGCAGATCATCAGCTTCCAGGAGACGGTGGAGCATCAGCAGCACATCCCTACCACAACACAGGGGTTAGCGCTAGGTCCTAGAGACCAAGGCAAGGCAAGATGTGTTTTAGCTACATCAGCCACGTCTTACTGAGGGGGGGAGCACCTTTGTACAGTTTTTGGCAGAGCAAAATTGATTTTTCTTTCATTTAACTAGTGCCACCTCAACATAGTTCACAGCAGCTTATGCAAAGAACAGCTGGTACTTGAAAGGTTACTAAGAAAAAAAAACAGCTCCAGCATCCTAAGCTGTACAACGCATCCAAGGACTTCTGGTTTTGCTTTCAGTATATCCTGGTGCTGTACGATGCCAAGTGAAAGCTTTTTAACAAAAGGGTGCAGGGGTACTTTGGACAATGATCATCTTTATGAAGAAGATGTCCTGGCTAATGCCAAGATATAWGTAGGGTGCTCAGACCACAGTGAGCACATGTGCAGCTCGCCCAGGCTACGGAGCCTCACCCAGAGCTGCCACTGCCTGCCATGCACCCCCAGGGGAGAACGTATGCACACACCTATACATTCTTTCTGCATTACTCCATGGAAGCGTCATTCCTTTGGCCACCGTTTCGTAGAGCTCCAAAYAGAGCAGCCCTCCAGAAAACAGTGCCAAGGCAGAGCACTTGACTTGCATCCCCACTGGATTTGAAAATCAGGCATAAACCATATGAGAAGGACATTTCATTAAATTATGTTATCATGTTGTTACGTCTTCAARCTTTCAACCAAAAAACACTACGCTCCAAAAAGGGGTCACCATATTTCCACATTATGCTAGACACACAAACCTGGAAGTAGGTATAAATTAGTTCAATATGAAATGCATATTTACACACTTTCTAACACAAGCCTCCTTCAGCAACCATCTTTCCCTCTTTCTTTCCCTTCTAACACCAAGCTGGCAAATGTCCGTACCRGGTACCAGGGAGTTACACGAATTCCAACCAAGCCCCTTCTGTCAGATTGCAACTGTTATCTGCCAAGACCTTCACCAAAGAAGCAGGCAGCAATGAGCTTCTGTATTTAAAACTTATTAAAATATGAGTACTGAAGCACAGAAAATTGCCTCTTCTTGGCCATCCTTTGCGATCTTCATGGATATTCCCTGGGACTMCAAATGAACCCAGAGAAAAACAGAATCAACCTTTCTTTGTCAGTAATGCTAGCATCAACCATTCTGCACCACACCATCTCTCACTGTCATCAAGCTAAATAAATAACAATAATCATTCTGCTTGTCAACCTTGTCTGAGCTTTCATGCCTTTATTTGCAGATTTCTAAACTGTTTCTTCCCTGTAACTGTATCTGCTAGAACACTGAAAATTAAGGTTTTCAAATAATAACATGAATCATGGATCAGGAGCTTTCACTATTTCAAGTTTCCTCCCGAAATCAGGAGGATGTTTTACAAGCGAAGAATGGAAGCACAGAGAGAATGAGCAATTTTCAGAAGACGACAGAGGAAGTATAAAACAGAGCCTGAAATTTATCTCACATCTCTTGGTTCTAGTCCAAATGCTTAAACCGCAAGATCATCCTTCAGGCCTAAGACATCAACAAAAAGCTTCAGCTCTCATAGCATAAGAACCTAGGGCATTTTTCATAATTGTTTCATACCAGAGGTGGCCTCCAACCAGTGTAGGACAGGATCCTGGTCCAACTGCCCAAGATTCATGAGAAAAGAGTTTTGAGACCTGTCTTGTGGATGACAACCCACACAGTTTTAAAATCTGATTTGGATGCTCCACACCCCTGAAATGACATAGTACTCCACATATTTTTGCCTTAGCTGGTCTATGCTGATTTGCTGGGACCTGAAAATGGTGAAAGAGATGTTTCAGATGCATTATCTTATGCAGATGTCCCCAACAGACTTCCATGCAGAACCTCAGAGGGGCAGAAAAAGGAAGAAAAGGAAACACTTTTACTCAAATTCTTTAGGAAAACCTTGTAAAACAGTGAGTAGAATTTTCAAGTAACTTGGAAAGAGACTCTTCAACCACAAACCAACAAGTATTCTGGGAGAAGATTTGTGGGGAGAAAGAAGGAAGGATTTCTACAATCCAGAAGATTCCTTTGTAGTATTCACGCTGAACTACTAAATGCAATCCCATTTCCCTTCAACACAAAACTAACAGAAAATTAAGTGAAATTATCACTGTGTTGATTATCACAGCAAGATTGATGGCTAGGGAGGGAAGAGAGGAGGAGTAAGCAACACGTCTCTACATGCTAAAACCAAAGCAAGGAGGGTTATAATGAAGCAGATATATACCTGAAAGCTGCCACACTTACTTGGGAGAGAGGGGGAAAACTCTCAGACCCCTGGTCCACCTCTCTGTAGGCCTGAGACTACAGGGAGAGAGGAGACGGGGATACCAATGAGCCTAGTGCACGTCACCAAGCCACTTCAGGTGGGGAAGCAAAGGACTCAGCCTCTTTCTGTTTCAGACAACTCGGAAATTGTTCCATAGCTTTGGCTTTTTGGCCGTGTGTCCCCTTAGAACAGRGCACAGGGAGCATTTTATCTCATCCCCATTTTCTACATCTAGGTTACTCAATCCGTGCCTGTGCTGCTAGGGACACCTCTATGACCAGGCACGTCAGCCAGGCCCGGCTCGCAGCGAGTGAGCAGCAGCTTGGGAGAGCCGCAAGGTGGCTTTCTTCTGGAAATATCCCTCTGGTTTTCTTCAGAGGCACTTCCAGGACTAAGACCAGTTCAAAACTAGCCCTTCCACTTCAAATATTGACTTGCTCTCCCTTCTCTTGTTGGTGTGGGATTGCTCCTTACAAAACGCCTTGAGGATGGGCACCCAGCAGAAAGTTTCATCTTGCCTGGCACTGTCTCTTGCCATAAACTGAGAGAGGGAGAAGTGCTTCAGACCTGCTTTACATTAGGAAGAAACAGGAGAAATAAAAAGAGCATCTGACAACCAAATAAGACTATTTTGGTCACTGCCATCTCCCTTACACTAAATGAAGCAATTGTGGGCTACGTTTGTTTTGCATTCATAATTAGCAGACAGAACAGATGGCAAAGGCGTCGCTTAAAGCCACACGTCCGACAAAATAACCCAGGCTGCCAGTGCAAYTTTTCACTGGGAACAAGGAATACTTTCCCCTCTTCTTCCCATTGAAACATATCCTAAAGAAGTGAGGCCAACAAATGTTTGCATCAAGTAGGGGATGCACYGCAAAAAGGAATCCATTGTGTTTTGGAGTGTGTTGATTACTGGCTGAGTGAGAAAGTAAAGGGCAATAGCAAATGGATTGCTAAGAGAACAAAAAGTAGGAATGGAAACTAGCAGTACATTGCCAGCAATGTAACAAGGGGCTCCAATAAACATATACTCTCTCTTTCCTTTAGTCTTGCAGTTAAGACATAAGCTCGAACTCAGCACATCTGTATTCGATTTTATAGACAGTCAAATATATTTATATATATATTTTACTTCTTTCTGAAGTTAACTCAACATTGATAAGTGGTGCATGAAACAACTCCAACAAAACACTGACATTGCTTTTTGTTACATCCCCTAACCCCAGAGAAGGTCCTAAAAGCTCTCTACTTTGGCTACCTGCTCAACTACCCAAGCAAAGGCCTCTTGGCTAAGCCATCAGGACACACAGCCCAGGGGCATGGCTTAATACCCTCCAAATTTAGAGCTGGGCATTTGTTCAAATACAGTGACTGGAGTAACTTTCAACATCTAGGAACTGCTCTAAAAAAGGGCACTGCCCCACAACTGCTCCTAAAGCTGGTTTGCATCTCCTGGGAATTCCCTTTAGCTACGTAACCTGAGAGAACTGCTGCCACCACTTCGCCTGCCTCCCCGTTTGCATGGCTTTTCAAAGGGGCCTGTGAAAGCTCTACAGCAGCTACAACTCTCCCAGCAAACGATGGAAAGATTCAGTCACTGAGAGACAGGACAGAGCTCCCTGGTGTGCTGCCTACAACATCTGCCTAGGAAAAGGGACATCTCAGTTCTGCTCCCTGCTTCAAGGGCTAAATGAGCATTTTGCGTTAAATAGTCATCGACATAAATGCATGCACAAAGTGTCCTCAAAGCACTGATCTCAATAGAAACATTCAGTGAAATAAAATGATTCACTAGTCAAACAACTAGTTCAAATAGCAAGTTCAAGAAATGTCTAGGTGAATATCTGCTTTGAGACCTGGCTTCAGTCAATATTTAGTTATTCATGCAAAGTGGAACGGAGCTAAGAGAATGTCTCCTAGGCTGGAGGTCAGCACACATTCCTGAAAAGTGGCTGTGGGTTCAAATTTCCCGAAGGTAGAAGCAGTAATCTAACCTGGGTGCCCCATATCGGAGGTGACTGCACCAACTCCTGAGCCATTCAACAAAAAGAAGATGATACCGTGGCTGCTTACTGTTGCCTACTTGTCCTCCTTCAGCTTCTAAAATCCAGTCCTTCAAGCTGTGCAATTTGCCTTGCAAAAGCTCAAGCTAAATTGCAGCATATTATGCTAAACACAAGGAAAAAATGGCTTAAGAATTTCCCTGTTGGGAGAAAGAAAAAAAAGATTCTTTTTCCTTAAACTTCTGCCTTTATCACTGACCTGCCGTCTTCCCTCCTCATTAACAACAGCTCATTATTTGCAAAATCCAGGAACATATTAATCTCATTTAAGTCAAGGGTAGTTATAAAGCTTGTGAAAAATGGGTATAGTTTTAATATAAGTGCCAGCGAACTCAACAGATCAATAGGTGTCAAAATGTTCAGGCACAGGCCTTAAGCAAAAGGCATTTGGGTCCAAAACTCAAGAGCAGCAGAGCACAACTGGTAAGCTTATTACATACACATGCGCACACACACACGTTATTCATCAGTTCACAAGCCATATTATCATGCTATCTACATCCATATGCGTTATTCACTATGTTATTCAGTAGACCTATGTGTATTCAATATTTAATCTGCAATAGCACTTAAGGACACTAATTAGACACATGTTATATCTTTTAAAACATGCAGAAGTAGAGAAGTAGATGAATCTCTGTGCAAAGACCAAGCAACCAAATCCTTTCCAAATGGGATGACTCGATCTATTCAGCTTAATGAACAGTGCTCATATATGTCTTAAGCACTAGCTGTTATATGGGTACCATTTCTTCCTAGTGGGAATTTTACCTGGTGTGTATAATAAGACACCAACTCCCTTCTCACATTCTTAGCATTAATTTTAGCCTATAGGTATTCTCAGAAGTGCCATAAAGTATGCAGTTACCTCATTCCTACTAYCTAATCATAACTTCAAGAGAATGAGGTAGCCATTCTCACCACCAATACCTTTATTWTCATTGTTCAATCCAATTTTCTTCCTTTCTCTTCATTTATTCAATTAAACCTATTCACATCTAAGGCTGAATATTAATGCCATGCATTTATGACACTTTAAATAATAATTCCCTCAGCGGGAAGCTGCTCTCAACTCCCTCTTGAACTCCAAAGCTGCTGCTGGAAAGACACTGACTCGAGACAAGAAGCCTGCAGACAGCTCCCCCTCACAAACACAAGGATGTGAACTACGACCACCAAGGCCCAGGCTCTTGGTGCKTCTGCAGACATGGGCCAGGAAAGCAGGCTTGCTTTGTCAGAAGGTCCTTCTCAGCTTAGGAAGCCAAGGTTAAGAAGCCTTAAGAAGAACTGATTTATTTTATTTTACTTTTTAGAAGTAATTTTCACKGCTCCCTGGAAATCAGGCCATTACTTTTGCATTTCTGAGCACGTCAAAAAGCCCAAGAACTGCCTATTACCAGTCACTTGATAATGAGACTATGATCTTGCCTCGGGCTTGCAAAATATAGATAAGCAGGTACCCTGATCCCAACATTAAGACTTACTCCCTAGTATCCAGTTTAAGTTTCCTTAGGCTTTATTTCTTTTCGTTACCATAAATTCTTGCCCAAATTTCTCAAGAGGGCAGAATTCAAATCCATTAAGATGCACTCATAAATAAAATAACAGTTAATAGGTTACTTAGATAAAGGCTTTCCATTTTAGGGCAAATATTAGCTAATTAATCATCAAGTTGGCATTAACTTATCTTTTGGCACCTACCATAAAATGTAAATCTAAAATGAGCAGTAGGGGGGAACAAAGAAATAAGAAGCCAACAATAGTTTTGGAAATGGATGACAAAATCCAAATGTTCTGCCTCACTGCTGCTAAATTAAGCACAGTGTTATCAGTGCAAAGATTAAAAAAAAAAAAGATTTTCCTCTGAACCTTAAGTCACACTTCTTAGCTGCACAGGATATCACAGCAGTAGTAAAGACAAGAGAATTTACTCACTCTGAAAATGAGTGGAAATAAAAAAGAGGTCTATTCAGCTCTTCGTCTTCTCACGTGCAGCTCTGCGGAGCAGGAAAAGGAAGAGGAGAGACAGACATTAGGTTATCGTACAGAGCAGAGTGATCCCCCTCATTCCTGCACTTCCTCTCCCCTTCGCAGGCACCACCACCCAACCCACCTTTGCCTCCCTCTGCCTGTGCCTCTCTCCCTGGAGRGCACAAAGCAGGGGACAGCGGCCAGCTGGCATTGCCAGGAGGCATCAAAGCACCTGATACAGGGCAGTTCCAGCAGATATCTGGAAAAATTAGGGTATTTCCCAAGGCTAGGCTCAATTATTTAAGGAAAAAAAAAAAAAAACCCAAYATATTTCTAGTCAGCRGGGCAAGCAAACTGTTTAGGGACAGCAGATAATCTATTCTCAGAGAGCCCTGTACAACCTCATCCGAAGAAAAACATGCTATTTTGCTAGATACATCATCTTTCTTCCTCYTTCTCTGTTGCCACCATGATACGAAATCCAGCATTTTGTAATCTAGTGGACAAAACCCACCAAGACTTGATTTTAGCTGCATCATAGCCAGTTCATAGTCCAACTTGTCCAACCACAGTGAGTCACAAATGAACAGTAAGAAAGGAGAAAGTTGCTGGATCTCTAAAGAAACATTTTGATTTTTTTTTTTCAAAAAAACTTGCATTCATTAATTTCATTTCAAGAATGAAGTCAGGTTTTTTTTTGTTTTGTTTTGTTTTTTTTGATGTGGCTGGTTATTTGACGAGTGAGGCATTAGATTTGTGAGTTGTTCTTCAAGCCAAAACATGCTCCCTTTCATTCATAACACTGAGCTGCTCTGCGTTAAACAGTCGATTATCATGAATGAAGTGGGTGTAACTTCCTTGAAATCCTCCAAAGACCTGTCAAAGCAGAGCTACTGCAGCTCAGTTTTCTCCTTGAAGCGTACAGATCATTGGTTTAATTGTTCCACAAAGATGTTGAAATATGCTTTCTTGGTTCAAAGCGTTAGGCGGTATCATTTTTTGAGGAGGAAAGGGGAAGGGTGGAGAATGGTGCCTCAGGATAAGACAGAAAAGTGGGTATATGCCTCAACCATCAAATTTAGATTTTCTTTTGGAATCCAAATTGAGCTTCATCCAGTTAAAAGTGTGTCAGACAAAACCTTACAAATCAAAGCCCGGGCCTGTTTTGCATGGATAATCAAGAGCCCCTGGCTCTTTTTGTAAGAGGAAATGTTTAACCCTAAAGAGAAGGACCGATTTTACAGTTAAAAGTTCTGGCCAGTGACTTAAAAAATTTGAATTTGATCCCAGGTTTACCATTTTCCACCCCTTCCAAACCTTTTGGTGCTGTCCCACAACTACTATTTTAGCAATGAAGATGCYGCTGTTGGCAAACTGAATTCATCTGTGAGCCTGTAGACTGAAAGATTGCACACACAAGAATAAACAAACATATGACAATCTGTGCCTATGAACTTGTTCAATATAAAGATCCTTCCAAGGATGACTGATATCCTTAACAAAAAGAGCTGCTCTATCTCAGCTGTTTATCTTATCAGATTTTGGGACATCAGGGGATGGATGCTGGCCTTAAACTACCACTACTCATTTTGGATACTGGCTTTGGACTTCGGTGGACTTGCTGAATTTGATCCATGTCAGATCTCTTGTTTAACATTTGTAAAGCTTGGCAGTCTAGAGAGACTATGAGAAACTCAATAAAGAAAAACAAAAATACAACCAGTGGCACACCTGGAAGGGTTGGTCTCAGGAAACACGGGGAAAAGCACCAGTAAAAACTATTAACATTTCTTTTTTGCAGCTCATTTTTTCTGCTAAGTTTTCTCATCTCACACACAACCAAGACAACAACAAACCTTGACGGCAGTTTCAAAATAACAAGTTTTAAATGTCTCTTTACAGCTACAACACTCAGGCTGGTGCTCTTGACAAAAAATATATAACAGGGCAGCAATTTGGAAATCTCCAAGAGGGCCACATTTCTCAACCAGCATCAGAGCCAGCACTACTGCCCTCCTGCTCCCGGCTCCTCCATCACCTCCTCGCACGGAGATGCCCCATCCAGGAGCATTCAAATTCGCCTGGAGATGGGACCCTATGGAAGAGCATCCCCCTCTCGCCACGCTCCGAGGAAGCAGCCTCAGCGCAGCCAGGGCAGGGCAGGCTCGCAGCGCGCTCCATCTCGTGAGCCTCCAAACCCTGCCTCGCTCATTCGCGCCGCAAAGCCACGAGACCAGCTCCCGAGGGGCCATTCTGCTCCCACTGAAGCCAACAAGGATTTGGACACTGGTCTGAAGAGCAGTGAGAGCTGACTGACGTACACGCTGCTCTGACAGGTAGCGTTTTAATTCCCATTACTGTTAAGGGCATGAGGATTCATTTCTGTATTTATCTTGAGCTGGCATTCAGTCCTGGATTTAAACCACATCTGCGGTTGCATTGCTGTGAAATGTATTACTGCTCATGACTCACACTGAAAAGGACACATTTGTAAACTGACCCACCATTGACAAAATCCTCTCTTCATTTGTAGGCGAGATGAGGCATAGGTTGTCTGAATCACTTCCTGAGGAAATTTTTACTCTCTGCATCTTTTTCAGTCCTTATTCAGTCAGAGAGCAGCAAAGTGATTAATATSAAATCCATGCTTGACACAGACTAGAAGACGGATTCAAAATTCTTTTAAAATCAGCGCTTAATTAGTTGCTTAGAAAAACAACCCCTTGCCAAAAATGTGTGGGGTTGTTTTGSATTTGCTTTTATTTTTCCTCTCCTGGTTGAGAAAGCTTTTGCAGCTGAAAAACTCATGACAGTCAACAGCACGCAGAGAAACGCAGGCAGGACAAATCCAGCACCTTTCGAAACCCCTCGGAAGCAAGAATTAGCAACCTGGCCCGAGCTCCASGCAACCACGGCTCTCCTGCTGCTCCGTCTCCTTCACTTGGTCCTTKCCCCCAGCATGACAGAAGCGCTGGGAGAGCGCTGCATATCCAACACCTCTGACACGCACAGACAACGAGCAGAAAACTCAGACTGCCAGAAATCACGGCGAGCGCAGAGAGAACCCTGAGGAAAGTGCAGCAAGTTTCTTGCCAATTTTCATCTACCTGATTATTCATATCAAGGCAGTACTAACCAAGTCCAGAGCGGGAGGTGACTGGGAACAATCCCCCGGMCGGGAAGGCTGCTCAGAACCTGCCACTCGGCATCAGGCCCCTTTCTGCATCCTACGAGGGTGGCCAACGTTAGCCTACAGAGTCAGGGCGCACAAGGAGAGAGTCCCTTCCCTTCGCCTCTTCTCTCCCCCTTTCTCTCTCTCTCTCTCTCTCTCCACATTCTTCTCCTCTCGCCTTTTTCCCCGGCAGCACTGAATGATGGGATTTTGACATCAGAGGAAAGTCATCCTCTCTCCACTCCCCCAGCTCCTCTCGCTTCCTCCTCAGCCACGTCCGCTCGCTTGCACGCCGTATCCCTCCTCGGAGACGGGCATCAGCTGACGCGGCCACGGCCTCGGCTCGCCAGGCATTCCGAATCCTGCTGGTTCATTCCCTCSGGCAGCCCGCTCCCACCAGCACTCTAAAGCACATTTTGTAACTGCTGCAGGGCTGGCACGGACAATAGCAGAGTCATTGTTAGCCAAGGTAAAGTGACCTCTATTTACTCAGACAACCCAGCTGCCTACAGGGAATAACTGGGTTCGAGATAAGTGAAAACGCGCTGGGAAAGTTTCGCTTTGGCTGTGCTGACGCTCCCTACAATAAGCTAAATGTTTGGGCAGTTCATGCCCTTTCTGCCGCAGTTTCTTCAGCCCTTTGATTTATTATCTGAGAGCAGACAGCAGATGACCCCGTCCTACTTCAGCGAGCCTGTGGTAAGCCAAAGGCACGAGAGGCAGTTATTTAACTCCGTACAGTTTCGGATCTCCAGCAAGCAAACACCCTGCTCGTTACCATAAACTCCGAGGCACCTGCTCCGGGTTGCTCCCGCACATACGAGCGGCCTGAGCTGGCTCCACGGGGTGCATGTGGGGTTGCTGCAGCGGGGCCGGGTAGGGGCCGGCTGCCCCGCGCCCCAGGAACCCCGCCAGGCCGTGACTCGGGCACGGCTCTGAGTCACAGCACGGCTCCCGCTTCCTCCTTTCTCCGGGGGGYGGAGGTGGGAATTTCCTGCCCGCCTTTCCCTGTAAAACACAACGTCCTGTTGCAGCAATGCTGCCCGCAGGGTCAGTGAGTGGGAGAACTGGAGCCGATTCCCAGTCCACCTGCTCTGGTGGGAAAGGCTGAGCCCAGGGTCGGCACACGCAAGGGGAAGGTGGCACCGAGTAAGAGCAGCAGCTCCCTGGGTCCGCTSTGCTCCACAGAACGGTCCCAGCACCTTCGGATATCTAACAACTGGCTATCAAAACATACTACCAATCCAGCAAGCCAAGAAATCAATTTTCCTCTTACACATCCTGATTATCCTGATATAACCCTGTTAATTTGCTGCCTTTCTTCTACACAACAGCAGCAAAAGTGCAAAGAGAATCTGGTCCTAAAAGCCTGAGTGACCAACCCCAGGGYTGCTTGGTGGAGGCCCTGGGACAAATCCAACCCATAAATTCCATCCTGCAATAGTTTTCCCAGTTGTCCTTCAAAGTTCAACTTAATTGCAATTCTGGCCGGAAGGATTTTGTTATCGCAGAATAACCCAACAAYGTGGATGAGCTGTGCTGGCTTAACTCTGAGATGAGTCAATCATCATGAGTCAAGCCTGTATGAAAAGGGGCCATGAAGAAGGGGAAAGGTGTCAGCTTTGTGAAGACCTCTTTCTGAGCTATGAGCTGCCGAAAGGCAAGGCCAGGCCTTGGAGAAAGCAGCTAAATGTTGGAAAGGATGACAGCTACTGGCAGAGATTCTGTGCACAATTCCTGCTCATATCCAGGGCACCATGAGACAGGACCAAGTCCAGCTTGCTCCCAACACACATGCAAGAAAAAATGAGTTCACTAACCCATCCTGCCTTTCACTCCTACAAAGATGGAGCCACACCAACATACAATACTGATTTGCACTGTGCATGCTCCCTGGCCACGCTGCACACTGTCTAATCACTCTGCTTAGAGTGATGAGAACGATAGACAGAACGATAAATGGCATTAACACAGCAACATCAATGGCATCCACCACAAAAGCATTATATCCCTTCAAATATACTGTTATATATTTGTGCAGTTACATGACTTGTCACCAGTATGGGATTTTTCAACCCATCTGTATATGTTTTGAATCCAGCACATATACATCAGTACAGTTTCATCCATTCCAGGGCTAACATTGCCTAAGCTGCAGCAAYGAAAAAAAATATTACATCATTCAGCCAATATAGCCACAAAGACACATGCATGAGGGATGATCACCACTTGAGACTGGAACTATTAACAGTATTTTATGTTAGTGATACTGGATGGGGAGTATGTGGATAGTCAGAAGATAACTGACTAAACTCTAAAGACTTATAGCTACAAAAATTTCACAAATAGCTCTCAAGTCTACAGATGGAGGTATTAGCAATGGCAGAGAAAATGAGGCTAAATACATTTATACCAAAATTACAACACTTTTTTTTTTTAACAGTCAAACAATTAACCCCTAGAAAAGCTTCTAAAAGCCTAGAGGTGGCTCTCCATCACTCAAGATTTTTAGGTAAAGGATASACTTTTATTTTCTAAAAGATCTTATGCAGCTCAAATGGAGAAGTCTTGTCAGGAGGACCACACAGGTCAGACCAGATTCTGACAAGGGTCCTGGCTGCTTCCCTAACGCATTGATCCATTCACCTATGGATTCCACAGCATCATTCTTACAGTATACAGCCTTGTTGTTCAGAGTCAGACTGTTTCCCCACACATGAGCAGACCTGACCCTGCTTAGACTACAAAAGCCAAAGGATTGAGAAGCGTGGAAAACAGGAAATCCAAACGCTGAAAATCTCAGCAATAACGTTTCCTAACAAAGACCTTCATATCTCACTCTTGGCCAACAGCTGTCTTCAGGATGTCCAAAAAGGATGACTTTTATTGCACTGAAGGCTGTCTTTCTACCATTTATTTTGACCCTGTTCATTTTTCCTGTACTGGATCATATTCCCTCCTTGTTAACATCTTGATCATAAATGAGGCCAGTAATCCAGACCTTGGAAAATATTAAACATGCACACATTCTATATGTTTCAAAACATAGCATTTACAGGTTGTAATTCATCCTAAAGAGAACCAAACCAATACCTGTGGAGCATAAATTCCCCTTTGGGACACAAAACGGTATCGAGCACTGCAGAACCTTTGCATTTAAAACATAAGTGAACTGACATACTGCTGCTTTAACTGCAGGCTTTACATTGCATCACAAAATCTGGGACTGCAGAGCAACTCCAAACATTATCCCATGGGGAAGCATGCGCAAAAGCTCAAGCTRAGAGTTTCATTTTGAAAAAAAATACCATGCTTATTTGCTTTACTCTTTTAGTTTTGGCTGTAAAAGCTATCCATATTTCCTGACCCAATATCATGCATGTGCAAATTCTAAGTATGGCTGTGGTGTTCACATGAGCTCTGTGGGCCAAATCTGTGGACTGTGTAAATTTGGGTAGCTCCTGTGCCATTAGGTCATAAGTGGGGACCTAGACCTCCTTAGTCTACACATGCTGTGTTAAGGGAAGCAGGCTGAAAACATATTTTCTTCTTGAATTGCTGGAAGTTWCTTTGCATGCAAATTTTAAATTTCATCCACTTTTTAGGTGAAATTTGACTTTTCTCCCCAGCAATCGTAGGGCACGTGTGTGCCATTACACTGCCATCTAGTGATGCGAGCCTGCAAGGCAAAAGAGCTGGCTGAAGATGGCTGACCAAAAGCGTGGGCCCTCAACAAAGTGGTAAAGGAAAGCTCCAGAATAAAATACAATTAAATCAAACATAGTGAATTGCACAAAGCTCTTCCAGCGCTGGCCCTCATCACGTATGGGAAACAAAAATCTTCCAGTGCTTAAGATAGCAACAGGCACTCGAGCGAAATGGTTTCAAAGACGCWTGGCCATTAGCTAGTGCTATCCACGAGGACATGTAGGGCATAAAAGCCAGCAAACACAGGTCTCGAAGTCCAGACAAGTCAACTGATACAGGCGGGCACTGCTGTGCCCATTTAGAACCAACTGCTGAGCTTAGGTACAAGCAAAGCGTTCCAAGCTTTTCTGAAGAGTCACCCTTTCAAGAGAATACGTGAAATGGTTTTGGCTATACTGCGTAACATCCCCCTGCTTTCAGTCCTCGCCTGCTCAACTGCACCCAATTCCTTCTCTTGGTAATTCATTTCAGTGGTTTCCGTCGCAGCCCATTCCGACAGTTCCTATCCACAGCCATGACTATGATCAATGGGTACCCAAAAAAAGGATTGACTAAGCACCACATCATACCGCTGACACAAAATTCTCCTCAAAATCCCCCACGCTCAAGGACTGGACAGCAAAATTAAGGATTAATTTATGAACTTAAAATGCCCTGACCTTTATGAGTTAAAGCACCAATCCTAACATTTTACTCATCTTGAGGATATTTGTCCTCAGTGGTATGTGTGTCAGAGGGCGTGAAAGCGAGAGTGCCTTGAGGTTAACAATTGTTCGTGCTCGTAGTGGATGAATCATACGATAACACCACAGCAACATCCTGTATAATTGTCGGGAGCCTCTATTTCTGGCAGCGCGTCCCTTGGCTGTCTCATGAGTAAATGTTATTTGTGCTTTACTATATAAAACCAAAACCAAACAAAATTATACAAGGGTACACTATTCTGCAGGCACCAGCCAAAATCACAAGTGCCTAATTGAGTCTTCAGTTAGTCGGTCAATGATGAATTGTGTGATGAAGTTAAGAGGGCTGAGATGGATATCTCTGCTCTTCATCTGATTAATACATGAGCAACTCTCCACATGTGAGTAACAATATTTGTGTTTCCTTAGCCACAATTAAACTCAGTGGGACTATTTTATACGTAAAGATCTGGGACACGGCTTGCGAGGCAGTGGGTACTAAGGGAGCAAGCACTGCATTGCAGGTCAGAAGATTTATGTTTTCCTTCTGGATGACTACAAGCAAGTCACTCCCCCCGTTTTTCCCTCTCTTTTGTCTGTTTAAACCTACAGGCTCCACTGCTCTGTGAGCAACAGCGCTGCACCAAAAGCACCCCAACCCTGTCAGCCAATCCCAACAAACCCAAACACGTAGGGAGCAAAACACAACACCATGAGCAGCTCCAGAGCGTCCYAGCAAGCCARGGAGGCAGAGCGAGCTCCTCAGGAYGCACTGAAAACACCAATACTCATATGCCCGCATCACAACAAGGCACCCATTTGGGCTGGGACGTCCTCAGTGGCAGTTTCAACGCCAGGTGGTCACCAATGCTAGGTGCTAGTGGCCGTGTCCCGTCGTGAGAGGTCTGCAGTCCACGCGCCCAGGCAGAGGCTGCTGCTTGTTTGTGTCCCTAAGGCGATGGCAGGTTTCGGCCTGTGGTTTGCCACTGCGGCACCGAAGCTCTAATGGAACAGAATATTTGGATGAAACAGTAAACATTGTTCAGTTTTTTTTTTTKTTTTTTTTTTTTTTTGAAAAGAGGAAAGTCTTCCTCCAGAGAATTTCAAAGTATTGGCTCTGTTTCTGAAAATAGCTCAGTTTGAAATCCTGCACAAGAACCATCTTCCATGTATCTCTAATAATAACACCCATTTAAAATGTCACCCAAGTTCACTAAAAGATTACTGATGCTTATTTTAAGTGTTTGAACCACTATTCACAGCAGAAATTTACAGGATATTCATACTAATAAGAATGAGATTTTTTACACAATCTAGGGGATTAGCCACACATCTTCCATTAAAATTAAAGTACTCTTGACTGCTTTAAATTCTCATGAGATTAATTTTAAGAAAGTCTATTTATTATTAACACAGAATTGGGCCAATATTAGAGTCTGGAATTTGAAACCCTTTTCATTTCAGTGGAAGCAGATGGGAATTTCTGCGTATGCAGCACCCAAAAGGCACTGCTCTGGATTCTGAAGAGAATAAAATTATTTAATTCTGTGTCAAGAAAAGCAAGCAAATTAAAACCAAACAAACAAGCAAATGAAAACATCAGCAGCAGAAAGCAAAAACACTTTATGAGGCCATGTTTGCTGCTTGGGCTTCAGATCTTTGCACGGTTCGCTCATATTTTGCTGCTTTCAAGTCCCAGCTTTCAATCTGATTCGGCTTCAAACCTTAACCTTGAATCTCGGTCTAACACAACCCCCCAAAATCAGATGGTGCCTCCCCCAGACCAAAGGTTTCAATAAACCATGTGCTGCAAGACAGGAGACCTGAGCATTCCCTGTGACGAAGGGAAAAAAAAAGAAATCCAGTCCATTTCAGAAAATATCTTCGCTGCTGCCTCCTCATTTCCTGGCTTCAGCCAAGGCCGGAAATAGCTACATTTCCTGAGAAAGGCTGTTCTCAAGGGAACGCGAGCCTGTCTGCAATAAGGAACTACTGCATGTTGGGGCCGGACAGACTCTTCTCAGCGGATTTTAAATTTGAGCTCGAATACCAACATTACAGCCCTAATGTATTGAGCGAGAGACACCTAGGGAGATAAGGCAAGGAGGGAGGGAAAGGGGGAGGAGAGGTAAGGAACAAAATAAGATGGAAATATGGAAGAACTGCAAAAAGCGGARAAGGTGCTAATAACAGAGTCAGAGTCTGTATTCAGTGAAATCAGGTGTATTTCCATAGCCTCCTTAGCCTGCACTCTGWATGGACATCACCTATCGGGTCCTGAGAGTCTGAACGGAGTCTTTTCTTTCAAAGCGCACTCGCGTTCAACAAGAAAAGCCTCGTGTTAAGACAACGTGAAGGTCTGGGTTTAGCAGGATGAGACAGATTTAACAGCCTGGAGAGAAGAAGGGGGGAAAGGAGGAGGAGAACAGGCTCCTTCCGATAGAGCTCTGCACAGAGGTGGAGCGATTCACAATCCAATAAACCCCMCAGGGAAGGCCTTATCTTCCCTTCTGGCATCGGAAATCCATTCTTTCTTGGCTGCTTGTGGACAGACATGTCTCTAATTATTGAAAAAGGTGTACAGCCCAAAAGAGCCCACACACCATGCAGGTAGTCATCATAGATTGCTCTCGTCAACCCCAAATCAAAACAGTATTTCACTTTCTACCACGTTACCTTTGCAGTGGTTATGGGAAAAGTATTCATTGCTAGAGGCAGATCCAGCTTGGGTCATCAGTGTTTTACCTCTAACAGCCTAAAGGTTGGATTTCGATTCTAATCTAATTGGTTAGGTGCTCCGTAACACAAATACAAGAGATACAGGAACYTTGGGGGGTAAAATCCATCCATCCCCGAGCAGAGAGAAGTGACAGGCACTAGTGGTTGCTTCTTGGCGTTGCTCAGTCTAGACACCTGATTACAGATGGCTAAACTTAGTCAAGAGAAATCTCACTCTCACAGACAGCTTACAGCAAAATAAATATATATGTGTGCATATATATATATTTTAATCTGTGACCTTTATGAAGGAGTGCATTCTATGGATGCACAAATGCCTAGCTCGCATTGAAATTATATAAACCTCACAAAGTGCTTGCTCATGCCCTAAGCTGATACAATGAGTTTGCAGCTCTGAACCACAATTCCTAGGAAATGTCCTACTAAAACACAGGCTCTGACATGACCGCTGCAGCATTCAAGGAGGAAGATGTCAGTGGATAAATCTGTGCTGAGTTTAATTGTCAAAAATATCACCTCAACCTGGTCAATATATAATCCAATCAATCTGCTGAGCTTTCACAATTTTCACCCACAAAACATCTTTGCTTTGGTAATTATCAATCACCCTTATGCAGAAAGGTTCCTCCAATTTTTTAAACTGTTCAATCCTTTGAGAGACAGATGAATTTTAATGATTTAGGTTATTAACCTAAAGGTTGATCCAGACTGGGAGGAACAGAATAATTTGTTTAATCATTATTATTATTTATAATTATTTAACATAGGGGAGAAAAATATCACCTTAAATGTCATCATGATGCTTTTTAATTGCCTCAGATGAAATTCAGAATAATCACTGCTCTGTAAATGTATACAGATCTAATTTTAAATACCCTAAGATGCTGGATATTTATCTGGAAAATGCAAAGAACGTATATTCATTACTGTGTAAAGACTTACAGAGACAGAACTGATCAACCATTTATTGAAAACGAATTCTTTTCCCAAATCATAACTACCTGTAAGTTGACATGAGGCAGGAAAACAACTTGATCCAAGCTATTTTTCTCATTCTCATTTTCTCATTCTCATGTGTTCATGTGTCCCTCACGAAGAGCTATGTTTTATGGATGCATAAGAACATACTTTGTGTGCCTATAGTTTGTCACATGTAATTTGGGATAAGTGCACAGTACAGCATTTAGGGTGCCATCATTAGGCCTATGTTTCAGCACAAAAGAACATTAGATTATGCCAAATAGACAGAAAAAAAGAAGATCTTATTATGAGAAACAGCTTAAAACACTCATCAAAACTCTCAGTTACAAATAAATTCTGGCATCTCAGTAGACACAGCCAATGTCTGATCTACCAGCCCGGACTGCATCCTTTTGAGCTCACCCATAACGTTGCATGGCGTCAGGCTCCACAGGACCCAAAAAGGCTAAATTTGTCTGCTACCAGCTCTCCAAATACATCTTTTTCCATACGGCATAACAGACTGAGGTTTCTGAGCAGCAGGGGTAAAGGGGGCACAAGTGTGGCTCCAGCAGGAGATGCAATAACCCTCAAGACAAGCGGTCCTAGGCTACAGCAGCCCGGACAAGGAAGAGTTCAAAACACCACGCCGGGTCAAGCCTTTACTGCTTCAACAACAGCTCCGCCACCAGGCTCCAAGCCAGCAAACACAGACACAGCTGGGATCTTCCAGCCCATCCCGCTGCTTCCTTGCACTGGAGCGGGAGCCTGGGCTGAGCCTGCGACCTTGGCTTCCCAGCTGCAGGACAAGCCACCAGCAGCACAACGTGCCGCTGCCACCAGCACCTCTCCTGGCTGCGAGCGGACGCCTGAGCGCAGCGCCTCTGCCTTTAATGACATCTCCTTTCTGACACACAACCTGCCGCAATAAAGAATCAAACAAAAAGAGAGAAAAGGAAATACCAAGCTCCCCGTTCCATTAGTAAAAGGATCCAGCTGCCTAGTGCRAGGAACAGGGACAGCGGATCTCAACACAAAATAGCTCCTACTTTTGAAGCAATTGCAGTACGTACCACGCTATTTTGCCCTGCTCTGCCTTGTTCGTGCTCCATTTTCCAAGGCTCTTTGTTTTCGGAGCTGAATTAGATCAAGGCCTCCCCATTTCCCATCACATACATGTCTCCATGCCCCTGCTGCTGCTATCAGAGCTGGGGCACAGGCACTCCAAGTGCCTCCGTCTCGGGGAAACATTTGCATTTTCATTGGCACAGGTACAGCATTCGGAATTCTTTCAGGCCAGGCCAATTAAAACAAGCTGAAAACTGCTGAGGGAAGCAGTTTCAGCAAGGATCTGCTTACATTCCCCCTCTGAAAAAAGCAGGGGGCCCACTTTCTGCAASTCGCTCCCTCGCTGCACAGTGTGGGTTTTTCTTTTTTTCTCTTTTTCCTCGGTTCTTTTTAAGGTGGAATAACTTGCGCCCTTTGCACAGAGGCTCCAAGAGATGGATGGCAGAACTCGGGAATGTGGCTTCATTTTAAAACTACAGCCTGGTCTGTAATCCTAAGTTAAGGCACTGGGGAAAAAAACAAAACAAATCAGTAACTCTCCACATTAAAATAATTTACCTCCCTCACAAACCTTGCATTTCTTAAAAAGGAATAGACCCACATAATTAGCAATCAGTTGGAGCCTAAGGCTTTTCTTTTCTTTTTTTTTTCTTTTTTTTTTTTTTTTTTCTCCTTCCCCTTTAAACCGCCACAGAGACTATTCATAACACACTCCTATTGCCCCGGTTTTCTTTTTGGACAGCCCCTTTCAAACCTCAGATGTGCTGTAAATGCATCCTGACAGGTTAAAACACACCATTTTTGCTCCTCTGAGGAAAAAAAAGAACAACATCCCATCCACTAGTACTGCTTTATTTTGTATTGATATTTTCTAAGCGCTGGAATGAGGCACAAGGTTCCAGGAACAGGAACCATCTCAGAATCCCGGGGAAGGTCACAGGCTCCAAAGTCAAGTTTCTCCATGCACACCCTCATCCTTGGAGCTGCCACAAACTGCTAAGGACAGCAGCCTTGCCACAGCCTGGCTGCACCCATCATGTTGGCCACTCTTCCAAAAAGCTGCATGCCAGACCCTGTGTTAGATATGGCTATGGCAGAGAAGGTATCTGCAAACACCCTTGCATCAGTGCACAGTCTGGGGGAAAAAAGGCTAATCCAGTAGCACAAACCACCATATATGGATTTGCATTTGTTTTCATCTCCCGCAAYGAGGCTGTGTCAATCTTTGGCTGAATTTGTTTAGAACATATATTATAAATACGAATGGAATTTTGGATCCGCTCGGAGTAGATCTAGGATTCAGGCGACCACAGGATCTGGAGGAATTTCAGTCGCAGGTTCTTTCTGCCCGGTTCTAATGAAAATGATCTCACCTTGATAGAGGAGTACCGAGTTTGAACAACACCTGTCACAATGTGGTTCATACCAACGCCTAGTGCACAGGAGATACTACGGCATGACCAGCAACTAAATTATAGTGTGACATAGACCTATACTCTGCTCACCTAGTCACCACAGCCTTATTAGTATGTTAGCAGGAGAAGTATAAGAGAAATATAACAGGGGACAGCTGGAGTAAACAGTGAAAGATTTGAGACAACAGAAATACCAGATTTCTTAGATCACCCTGATAGAATACAATTCTCTTCTGTTCTTTTCTATTTGCTTTCAGAGCTCTGTTCTAGGAAAGAGCTGGCCCAAGGGACCAGGAAACTAGGACACCATGACTATTCTGGATCCAGATCTTTTCCTTTTTCAAAGGCTCACGGGATGCCCTCTTCAGTGACCTCCAACAGCTCAGCTCGTCACCTGCAAAACAGGTGACTTCAGGAGTCATATATCGATTTAATTAGGGCAGACAAAGAAAAGACCTTATCAACTCCTAAACTACATAAAACAGACAAACTGCATACCGTCATCCAAGCTCTGCCTGCTGGAGAATGTGGAATTATTGATTTTAAAAAGCTGGAGCTGATCTTCAACTTTAATAATAATAGATAACAGTATCATACACTCATCTGGCAACTTTTATGTTCAAGTGTCTTAAAGCACTTGGTAAGACATGCAGCTTTACAGCTCTCCTTCCTGGTGCAGCTCCTCCTCTGAATGGCCTCTCTTCTCAGATGTCCTGCAGGCCTGAAACAATCCCCATCTCTCCTATCCACTAACAGTAATGCTCTTCAGTGTTTCAGAAATCTTGCCTATTTTCTTTCCCTTACCAATAAGCCTCCCTCATTTGCTCTCCACTTAGATCTAGCTCTCCACMGAAAAGCCAAGAATGACAGGCAAATATATATGAAGCTATCTTCCTTACAGTGAGCTCCTCTCTATGCATAACCAAGGCTGCATCGGGACTAAACGCACGTTCTTCAATGGAAATCCAGGTACCACAGAATATTACTGCAACTGAACTGTTCTGTCTGAACTACCCCCACCTGGGACACCTCATTTTTCAGGGGGCATTTGCTAAGGACATCACCCATGATGAGACTCTCCCAGTCATGCCCTACCAAGGGTCTTCTCTTCCTGACCCCGAGGAGAACAAAAACAAAAAAACAAAAAAACAAAAAAAAAAAAAAAGACCAAAACAAAACAAAAAAAAGGATCAGGAAACACTCACATGGTTGTGTCCTTAACAATTCCCAAGACGCGAATGAGCCAAGGCTTCCTGCTGTCCCCTCAAATATGTTATTTTCCACTCCCACCTTTTTTCTCCTGCTTATCTCCCTCCCCCCTTGCCTTCCGAGGCTGACTGAGTCAACTCGTGCAGATTAGATGCCAAGCAAGCAGGCTCCGCACTCCCACAGACAGGCTCGGGAGATAAAAGCAGTCTAGTCAAACACTGTCCAGAGACAGCGCGGGGAACACGGCGCTTCCAGGGCCTCTGCCTGCTTGGCAGCGAGATCCCAGCGGCCGAGCTGCTCGGGCAAGGGGCACGAGCATCAAAGGCATCAGCGCCTCTCCTATGCCTATGTTTAAATACAAATGCAAGCTCCAGTTTTCCAAAATAGCTGCTCGTTGGAGATAACCTGCTGGAAACTGAGGTTCGGACGTGCCAGACCTGCTGCTCAGAAGTGCAGTGAAACAGCCCTTCTCTTCACACACCTGTATTGGGACCTAATGCTCCCGTTGAGACATGACAAACAATATGCCAGGTACAATCATGGCAGGAACATTTGTACTCCCTTGCTGTTGATCATTACACATACACATCCACTTACATAGTGGTGAATGTAGAAAACCATTTCACCTGGCATTGAAATGTAAGGCTTTCCGAAGTGCAAAACACGGACTGTTCAACAGCGCATGTCAACACCAAACAAAACCATACAGGACAGGAAGCAAATATTATTGTAGCTACTCGAACCCATGGCAGTTGGGAAGGTCACATCCCACTCAAAACGTGGGAAGAGCTTCTCTCTGTAAGACTTACCATAACACTGCACAGACCTGCGCCTCTGCAGTCAGGCCGCTGCCTACCCTCATAATGCTCTCCTGTCATTTTGTGCAGGATCCTTTTCCCCCGTGAATGATATATAGAACACCATGCATTTGTCAAGGGTAAACAACTCGGTGACAAAGTGCCTGTCCCATCTGTGGACCTCCAAATGACCCTGAATGCAGACGTACAAAAAAGCTTTCCACGTTCATTTGGCCCATCTCTGGTTACACGATAAGAAATGAAGTTGACACAGCAATATAAACATTATTACTGACAAGTTTAAGATAGACAGTGGGCACAGGTCAGGGCAGAGTATCCAGGGGATACTCTATAACAGTAGCTGTCATATTTATCTCTGGCTTCTTCAGAGCCAGTTTTAGGAGCTGGAGACAGAGCACACAAAAGGACTATTCAGCGGAGTCCATGGCCCGAAATAAAGCAGATGCATGTGGAAGTTTGTGAACTTCCCGGCACTGAAGGTTGGCAGAGCTCTGCTTCATAACCAGGACCCATCTTCTTGGCAGCACGAGGGACCCTCTGCAGCCCCAGTGCCAGGGGCACTGCTCACACTGTTTACATGAAGGACAGCGCAGGRGACAAAGCCCTTAGCTTGGCAGTTAACAAGGATGGAGAACCAGGGACCACTCCAGGCTTTAAACCCTTCCACCACTTCTGCCCTTATGCAAGCACGTTTCATATCTGGAAAGCATAAGGCAACAGTCAAATACTTCAGGCAGGACAAAAAGCCACCCAGATTTACAGCAAAATTCACATCCACTATAAGACCAACCCAGAATGCTTTTGTTCGTAGCTGGTATTTCAGGAATGAGTACGACCAAAGGCACCTGGTCTGGTTTTACAGACTGGAACGCTTTTGGAAAGGAATCAGATACGATTTGGACAAAAACAATGGAGGCCCAGACACAGAGGCTGCCCTGGGAGAGTATACCAGCTGTCTGCTCAGCTTCAAGCCTCTAATCATACTCTTGGAGAGAAAGCAAGGGGACCTGTTAGGGGTTGCAGAGCTCAGAGCTGGGGCCAGGCCCAGACGGTGGAGCCAGCGAGCAGGAGTCTCCTCCCGCAGCAGCGGCTCCATCGCCTCTCACTTAAATCGCTGGCACCAGGACAGCAGCAAGCGAGTCTCTGCACAGACACAGAGCGCTCGCAATGAGGCAGGAGCAGATGAAAAACAGCAACATGGGCAGAGATGAAACACTGGACCTCAGAAAGGCAGAAGGAGYTTGGAAGTACCCGCGTGGTGCTGCCCTGAGCAGCGCCCCAGCATCTCAAGAGAGAGGGGTCTCGTCCTCAGCCAGCACAGATCAGCACAGCTTCTCGCTGGTTTCTCATTAGGCTTGGTCAGATTTTGTGGTCTCACACCCATATTTAGTCAGTTAACCTGGCCAGCTTCAAGCACATGTACTGAGATCAGTTTTTCCACTTTGAAGATATTCTCTCCAGTTTCCTCCCCTTCAGATAAGCTTAAGAAGAAAATRAGGTAATGCCCTTGCCACCAAACACACATATGGTTCTGTCTCCCACCTCCACAACAGCTCCCAAAGCAGAACACTTAATAGAGATCTCCTGAAGCCCCAAGAGACACAGGTTTCTACCAGTTGTAGATCTGGCCCGATCTGAAACTCTTTCAAAGAAAGTAAATCACACTCAATTGCTTAGAAACAGCCCCACATACTTAACTGCACGTTACTGGCATCCAAAGACAGAAATCAAAGCACAGGATACTTCACGGGGTGAATTAAAAAGCAAAAAATAATTCAGGATTTCTGAGCCATCACGAAAGGTTTTCATAAGCTACTATTCATTACAGTTTCCGTCACTTTTACATCTATATGCAGGGCCTGATTCAGCTATCACAGATGCTACTCACGGAACGCTGACGGTGACGCCAGGGAAGAGGGACCGATGCTCGGTGGTGTCAAGATGCGCAACCCACAGCACTGGCATTGCTCTCGAGCACAAGTTTAACCTCACGGTGGTGAGGCCTCCTTTGTGGTAGCACGCTCTTCTCATCCAGCTGCCAAAAGGCGAGCTAAAAAAAATATAACCAACATCCCTCAGCTACGGCTTTTTTTTTTTTTCCCTGCTAAGCAACCAAAACTGTATCTTTGATAAACAAACAAAGCAGAACACTTGGCCTGAACCAAATCCTGGCTACAAACAARTATGGATAAGAAATTTATGGTTGGGACCTATCGTACTACATTGAGTAAGGTAAAACTAGCTCAGATATGACTTGTCTCTTGTCATGATACCTGGACTGCGCACTCTACAATGGTTTGGGTATCTTCATCGGATGTGACCTGAGGGTATGTCCCATCACTCCTCAAAACTCCAGGAAACACAAGGGATTTATTGCGGAATGTGGGGCTCAGGGGAARAGAATGAGAGGCTGCCCAACTCCAAGTGGGCTCGCCCTTGTAGTTTCTACTGGGCTCATGTTTTGCCTAAAAGGGATTAATTACCACTGGAGAAACCCACAGCGATTCCTCCTCAGCCCTGGAGCCCATCACTGTGGTGATGCAACATTAAAGGCTGGGCTCAAAACGTTATCCTGGCAGAGAGCTGCGCACACGAGGCCAGAAAGTGAGGTGGCGGGTGAGCTAGTTGGAGCTGATGTGGAGATGCTCCAGGCTTACCCTGCGTCCCCAAGATGAGATCCTGGCCTGCAGCCTTGAAGGAGAGCTCCGTCCTGTCGTGCAGATGGCTCGCGCTCTAATTTGGAGGGGCTGAATGACTTTTCAAACCTCTGATTTCTGACTGATGTATTCTCTTCAGGAGACAAAAGTACAAAATCTCAGCATGCAGTGATTCTCCCTCTTTCTTTTTTTCCTTCCCTCCCCCTCCGCTTGTCTTTTCTTTTATTCTCTCCCTGGACAATTTTATAATTTTGGCATGTGGCCAGCATGTCTGTCCTTATTAGCTTGTGCTGGCTGTGAAACACCTGCAGCCCATTATAGGCAGAAGGATGAAAAAACAGATTGTCATAGGTAAAGTAATGACCACTTATTTCTTTGTTTTAACTTATCAAAAGGACAATCTGTAAGGAAAAAGAATGAAACGGAGGGGCTTGAAGGGGAGATGCCAGTTGTACCATCATGTCTGCCCTTGTCTGGAATGAACTAGAGACACTGGGTCAGGTCTTTATCTGTTAAGTGACTCCAATAAATAGCTGTCTATTCACAGTAGCAAAGGTTCCAGTTCATTCAGTATATCTTCAGGATGAACTAAACAGGGATTAGGAAGAAACCTCCATCTCAGAAGGTTGTAACTAGACCTCCTACTGGCATCTCTCTCTAATACCCCAACTGCTACTGGCTGCAAACTTATATCCAAGTCCCACTGGCTGCTGCCATCAACCAGAAGGCAAGGGCATCCAAAGATACTGCACATCCACAACAGTGACCGGGGCGGAGGGGTATGGCTACGAGAGCTGCATGTGCAGTATCATTGCAGCTCTTGGCTCTGGAGCCATGTATAACCTCTTACAGTAAATACACATGTAACCATGATTAGGAATATAATGACGCTCGTGAAAAAATCTTTCTGACTCTCCACCAGTGAGAGGCAGCATTTGCTCCCTCATCTATCTATTATCAATCCATCTTAGCCAAAGGCCACCAGATTGTACTTTCACAGGACTTCCATCCAAAGAAATAACAAGTCTTCAGCATTGTACTGGTATATAAGGATGGCTATTACTCTCTTAAGGTAGTTGTTGCCTGCTGAGGTGTTGACAGTGAAGATATCAACATGCCCTTCAAATACCCTATTATTTAGCAGCGTCATACCATAAATATACCTGAAGTGAAGGAAAGGCCATGACCAGCAGCATGGCCTGCTAGTGGGGCCTCCTAGTCTATCTGCTAGACCTCCTAKCATAGATGCCTAAACAGAAGTGCATGTCTCTTCCTATGAGGTGCCAAAGAGGGTCAGGCAGAGCAGCTTGCAGACCACGATCTTTAACTTTGACAACATGGGCAGCCTAGATGCAGCTCCGCTACTCAAAGCAGATCCTCTCTCCAAGGACAAGATAGTATTTCAATCCCAACAGCCCATTCAGTGAAAATGCCACAGTCGGCATGTCTAGAGACCCAGGGTTCCTTCCAAAACTTTGTTGTGTTTTAATCAAACTTCCTTGTCTAGCTGCAAGGCAGTTGAGACATTTACCCCAGCAGTCGTTTTCATTTCTGCATCAAATGGAATGCAGCGATTTGAAAAAGGGGAGGAAAAGGAGAAAATAAAAGAAACCTTGTCACCACAAGGGATGCTGCCAAATATTCCCATTGCTGTCCTGGAGCATGGAAACACAAGTCTGTTGCTGCACACAGGTCTGACTATTTGCATTTTTAATAATTCAAGAGTTTAATTAGTATCATGGCCTTAATCAGAGGCTGAAAATACAGCTGAAGTCATCAGAGCTTAATTAGTTTTTTTTAAAAAAAATCTGCAGGCTGAGAATGTCTCTACTAGCATGAAGGTAAAGGGTCCCTGGGGTTTCTAGAAGAAGAAAATTGGGGACTTGGATTCATTCAAGGGTGTCAGGAACACTGCTGTCTCGTTTGAGAAAGACCAACAATGGAGCAACATAGTTCCAGATTTACTTTTTTTTTTTTTTTCTCTCCTCTCTTAAAACGGATCAGTGACCAAAGAATATGTGCAACTGCAATGTAGGAGACAGAATTCTGCTCGCTTCTGCTGCTCATTTGCTATACAGTCTTTGGCAAGTGAAAAGAGATCATCCAAAGGGCTAAAAAATACCTAGTTGCAGTGTCATTCAATGGAAAATTGGGGTCAAAGATGTCTGAAAARAAAAGTATACCTGGAAAGATAAAGATGCATTGGCCTAAAATGGTCTATGCTTCAATTTCTACCTCAGTAAAATGGATTGATTCCTCTCACTGCTTGCAAGGCTTGACTTTCACCGAACATTTCACGTGCTGTTCACTGCCTGCCATGGTGCAAGATGTTGCAGGGATAGTCCAGAGCCACTTCTGGACAGCACAGAGCAATTAACCACCCCTAAGCACCACACTGAGCTTCCCAGGAGGAGCAGTAACCTCTCAGACATCCCAGAACCATCTTCAAGAGCAGACTGGTCTCCCATGGCATTGTAGCTCACTCAGTAAGTTAAAACTCACTTTCTAAGTCCCTGAAACACTTGTAGTTTTCCAACTGGAAGAACTTTTTCGAACAGTAGGTGATTTAACAGTGGCATTCATCACCACTAGGGCTGCAGAGACCAAATATATAAGGAGGTTCAAAAATGAATTAGCAAAATTCATAGAAGATAGGTCAGCCACAGACAATTATATACGATAGTCTGGATGCAGCTTGCAGTTCAGGAAGTTAGTCAGTTTAATGCCCTTCTACCTCTGATTTACTTGCAAAAGAAACTCAGAAAAATTTCCCCTGTGCCAGAACTGTCCCTTGGCTTCTAGCATTAATGAGAATCACAATACCTTCTTTTTGGGCAAGGGGAGGGGGTTACATTTTCCTTCGGTAATGATATTACAGCATGCTATTTATCTCCCTCTGCAGCTTCTGAACCTCTGTGTAACCTCCCATCTCCGTGTCCCCTTAGGAATATCACAGATAAAATTAGTGAAACCTACTGGAGGGTGATAGCAATCACAGACACCCCTAAATTCCATTTAGCAAGGAATTAGGAATCCAATCACTTRTGTACATAGGAAAGGTCGGACCGGATCGTACTGAAAACACATCCTGTCCTTGAGAGCACTGGACCAGAGACAGGTTCTGCAAACTCAGGATGAAAAATTATGAGTTGATTTGCCCACAAGGAAAGTTTCTTTGCAAGCCCAGGACAGTTGGTGTTTGATTTATTCCTCGACACAGGCAGGGGGTAATTTTATGTATGCAAAATAATAACACTATGTTTCATACTATCGTGTTATATATCCCCATTCCCTCTGCATCCTGCTAAACTCTTTATCCAAACAGCAGTTCATGGCACAGCTTATCTACCTGTACCTGGCTGTGTTGCTACCCATTGTCCCGTTTTGAGGGTGTTTAGGGGGGTGGCTGGAGAGCAGAGGACAAGATGACAAACGAGCTAACACATAGCAATGGAATTTAAGTGAGTCTCAGCTATTTTTAATTAAGAAGCGATGACAGCTGACTAAATTCCCTGACACTGCAGTTAAAGGCTCCGTGACCCAGACATTATTGGACACACTCCTAAGACCAATATATATCGGTCCCGACGGTGCTTTTATTATTGTCCCCACTGTCTTGACAGATGCAGGACTAACAAAAAAATCTATGTCTGTTATCAGCATGCAAATAGCGAGATAAACGTGCRAATGCTTATGAGCTGCAGGAGGCAGCAGGTGAGAGGAGGACAGCCAAGGTCATTTTCAAGGGACTACTGCAAGTGCCAACGTCTGCCTTCCCAAAAACGTTCAAAAGGTTTGGACAAATTGAACTGCCACTTTCAGTTGGTTAAACCAATGATAGATGGGCTATGAGAGAGACRGAAAGAACAGTTCCACTGGTCAGGCAGATAAAAGTGAAGAGGAGAGCGGCAAGGCTTGACCCAGGCCAAAGATGATGGAGATGGCTTGGTGTGGAACGCCTGCCCACGCAGCCCCGTCCTCCCGGTACGCAGGGCGCATAGACCCACAGGTGTCACCTGCAGGGCCACCTTACAAAGCCATTGTCATTCTCCATGTTTGCAAGGGATCATTTCACTTGGRGGTCACTAGCTGGTTTTAGTAAGACAGATGAAGGCAAGAGGCCCTTCTGCCCTTTCTAAAGGGCTATGGAGAGCAGAGGTAAAGCGGCACACATCGCAAAGTCAAACAAATCACGTACACGCTTGGCACAAGCGAGACAAATACATTAAGGAAGATCATCAGGAACTTTCCACAGAAGGARGGGGAAGAGATGCTTTCTGCTGTTGCTAAGACAGTTCCCCCACCCTTGCTTTCTCCCAGCCCAATCCACAGGCTTTCTCATCTCATTGGCTCGCAGGCTGCATCGAACCATCATGACAGGTTTTCTTCCTCCTTGCCCTATTGGCTTTTGTCTATGGACTATTATYAGGGGAGAGCAAATCAGACACGTAATCAATAGTTTGCAAGAAGGAACAGGGCTGCAAGATGCTACATTTGCATTAAATCTCTCGCTGCCTATGCCTCTGCATCCAGATAAGCGCGGATTAGCTGTATGGGCCATGCCTGCAGAGGTGAGCAGAGATGGCAGACTGGCAGCAAAGCACCACTGCAGCAAAGCATCAGTAAAAGGCAGCCACTGCCCAYGCTAGCCCTGAGCATCAAGGCAGGCTCTGTTCAATAAAGTGCGCAGATGACAACACGTCCCAAGGACCACGAGCCTCCTGCTGAGCACCAAACCCAGTTGCACAKGAGAAACTTCCTCACTGATAGCCCATCATTACTAGTGTCCTCAGGGAAGTTGGCTCTGGAAAGAAGGGAAAGTTCTATGGCAAGCGCTTCCTTACCTGGAAACACATTCCAGCTACCAGTCCTGAAAGACCACGCTGTACCTGTCCTCAGCAAGAAAGGGAAAAAGGACAGGCGTGCACTTCTTCACCTCCAATACGCAGACCAGTCTAGGGGAAAAGGAATGAGAAACACAAAAATACAAGGAATAACGTGCTGGATGATGTGATAGGAAGCAGAGGAAAGGAAACAACATCTCCGTGCCCCTCCCAGGGAATCAATGTGCTCAGGCAGTCTCTGCTACCTGCTTACCCTGGAGCCATACTCCAGACTGACCCACCAGACATACCTGACAGAAAACACTGAGCCAAGAAACCCAAGAACATCACTCCTGAGCCAAGAGCCTGTGTTCCCAGATGAAGTTTTGTTTTCAAATTTTCAATTCAGAACATTTTCACAATTCCCAAAGTATTTCTTTTCAGATTGCTCTTGCCTCACRAATTATTGAAATGTCAGTCTTCCTGTTGCTTTTGTTATGGAGAGGGAACTATTTTCCCTGCACATTTCAGAATTTTCATGAGAAACAAAATCTAAGAATACAACCACCTTTTCTTAGCACATTGTATAATGCTCCAYGAAGGGATCTGAACTCTGTCTTTATCTGCTTCTTGTTTGCTTCTTGGCTTCTTTTCATTATCACAATTTCTCAAGGACTTTAGATCACTAATAAAGGCAAGCTGCAGGAATGCTTCCTAGACTGGTGAACTTCTCTCATGCCAAATACAACGAAAAGGTCGTCAAACTTCAGTTTTATCTTTAAATGCTTCTACGCAAGGTCATAGAATGGTACCATTGCTACTACCAAGAAYGATAATAGCCCCAAACTATAAAATAAGTCAAAAAAGAGAACCAAATCCTGAGTTCTGTCTCAGCCTCTTGCTTTCAGCGGACAACATTTTTCTTCTGCTTCTTGCTGCCTCGTCTTCCCCATCTGAAACACCTACTTCGCATGCAGCGCTTCTGCACAACAGTGCTTTGGATGACAACGTGGAGCCAAGACGCTTCACTTAAGTTATTCCTCAGCCATCACACCCATCTTCAGCCCACCCAGCTGAGTTGCCAAACCTCCACTGGTTCAAGCTCAAGCCCTTCCGTGAGCATGCACCATCCCGCAATGTCAACACGGAACCACCACAACACCGACCTAACAATTACACTTATATAATTGCAGTGCAGGCACATCGAAATAAGCCAGGATGTGCTGGCTGGATGCCTTTGGTGCCAACACCAATTCTTTCATGAATGCTGACTCTGAAAGCAAAATAAGCAGAAAAGAGCAGGTAAACTAACAAGTTGCTAGACTCATTTGTTTAGAACGACAGATAGACAAACACTTCTTTTTTATTTTCATTTTTTTAATATAAACAGCTTTTTATAACTCACAACCCAAAATAAGACCTGACCCAGCTGCAGTGCCATGTTAAACAATAATTACTCTATATAAGGCTTACCAAATGGGAATATTTGTGGGCCAGTGGAATGAAATTATTTTCGGACTTGCACAAACTTTCTCTGGGAGTGGTGAGACTAGCTGTGGGTAATGTGGTATACCTAAGAAACAAGCGGACACAGGAGGGTTTTTTCTGCTTCCAGGCCTCTGTTAAAACTCCCTAGCTGAAATTAAACTGCTTTCCAAAATTTCTGCTCGGGGGAAAAAAAAAAAAAAAAAGTAGTAGAAGTGAGATTTGTTTACCCCTCTATAAAAGTCTTCACTATGTCACTGTACACTCATTTGGAGAATCTCCCTCAACGTGGCTATATGTCATGCCCACTAAACCACACCCAAACATATGGGAGAGCATAAGCAAGCAGTGCTGCATGGCTAGACCCTCGTAACATTTCATTGTATTGTGGAAAAAAAATATGAAGCCTCATCTCCAGCTCCTGCATACCATTCAGATTGCTTCACCATGAGCTACTGTGCAACATCAGCCATTGAAACGTCCCTCRTCAGGCATTTCCTGGCGGGGACGTTGCAGGCACCTCTCTGCCAGCCCCACCACATGCTGCAGAGACGGTCCCTAGCCACCCATCAGCYGCAAGCACAAACCCCTCACTTGGCCTTCGCTTGAAATGATGCTCAACTATATCAATGCACGCTGCAGGGAACTCCGCGTCCTGCCTGCACTAGGGGTGCACTCCTGCTCTTCCATCAACACGTGGGCCCGCTCAAGGCAAGGCAAACCACTCAGGTTACTGAGGTTAAGGGAAGAAAAGCCCATAAATCTGAAGCATGCTCATCCTCTCCCACACTGAGTGTGAACCATTTCCAAGCGCTGGAATTTGTGGCACGAGAGAGCGCTCAGCCTGCAGAGAAAGCTGCTACACTCCTGGAGCTGGAAGCTTGTCCTGCCTGGTAGRAGGATGGGAATCTCTGTGTGGAATCCTGGAAGAGGAGGCTTACAAAGTTTTCAGAGACTTTTCGAAGCTCTCAGATCAAAATACTGCAAAAAATTAGTGACATGCCATTCTAGTGCAAATGGCAATTTTCCAGTTTCCAAAATATTCCTCCTCCTTATGTCATAGTAAAACAGGGTAAATATGGAAAGTGGTTTAGTGAGTAAGAAAATTTTAATTCAAAATAGAATCAGAGAGGATTAAAGCAAATACCCAGACTGTTCTAACCTGTGTTTACAGTCCAAATACTGTACCAATTCCTGTTATTTTCAGGAGTTTCTTCCTGTGTTGTAACATTCTCTTTGGGATTAAACTTGGCCTGTGCAACACATGATTCATCTGACTACAAGTCCATGGGCATGTGCTGCAGATGCTCATCACTGCCAATCCATCCTACAACCAAAGCAGCATGGAGCACACAGCTTTTACTGGAGGGGTATGAAGAAAGGGGCAGCATCTGCCTAACACTCAATTTCTACCCTTAAGTAAGAAGAATGATGGTGGTGTAAAATAAAGCCAGATTTTCATGTCTTCAGTGAAAGACAAGTCCACTTTCTAGTTAATATATATCCTTGCACCCAGGAATTTCAAGTCAAAAATTTGTTGCTGTGGAGCTGTTATCAGCACTGATGATGGCCAAACAYACCCCAGAAAGGATCCTCTGCCCTCACTGATTTAAAACAGATCCCTGTTTTTAGGTTTGCCTTTCATTCCATCTGCCTTCCTGCATTTCAGAAGATAAATTTTTTTCATGCTTTTCTGACTAGCTCTTTGAGTTCTCTCAATCATTGTGTTATTATTCAACACTAAGTCCACCTTGCTGCTCATTTTCTTTAAATGACCCTCACAAGTGCCTGCACTCTGTGCTCAGAGACACAGCAGTGCCTTTGAAGTTACACTGTCAAACTCACAGGTGAGATCCATTTTAGCTGCAACAAATCACAATATGCAGCAGAAGGTAAATCTAAGAATAATATATGGAAGGAATAAAAAGAGAGAAAGAGGAAAAATGACAACTTTATGGAAGCAATGGACTGATGAGCCTAGAAATGGGTAGCGAGCTTCTGAGCTCTCAGCTATCAATTGGAAAGGACCAATTTTGTCTCTTTAACAGAGACAAAAAGCCAAACATTGCAGCTGACAGAAAGCTGAACAACCCACCTTCAAAATATTCTCTGTTAGGATGTACGCCAGTGGGAAAGAGCAACCATGAATCAGGACAACAGCTTCTGTTGTCTGCAACTCGCAGCAGAAGGGACTTCACCAGCACTGGCAAATCCTGCAAGAACAGAATTCAAATTCCGCAGTGCAATTAGATATAAGCTCCACGTTATTCCAAGCTATCAAGCACTAAAAAGCCAGGCATGCACCTTAGTGTAAAGGTGATCAAAATCCTGCAACCAGTCCTCTGCTGACTCCCAMGAGAGTCAGACCTTTGGCACTCATGCATTTTCATCAGGCTCTGCTAACTAAGGACAGTGCCAAACCTATACTTCTACTGTCACTGCCTAAGATCAGCCCTTTGTGAGTACTTCCCCGTCTCTTATATTTTAGAAGTTGTAAAATAATTGAATAAAACCATGGAAAGCAAAATATACTTACCTTATTCCACTGGACTGCTTTTAAGTGCAGCTCTCCGTTTTACTTCTCTTCCTCTCTGTCATGGGCATTTCACTACATGGAAGAAAATTAATTGCATTAAGGGCATTACATATAGCTCCTCCTAGAGCTGGAACTTCTATACAGGTACTTCAGGTCGAAATTACAACCCGGGTAAATTGCCAATGATGGCCACTCCTGCACTGTAAGTGCACACTACAATAGCACCTTCTTACAAACACTGGACAAAACTGTACAAAGATTCATCACAATTCCTACAATAATTATGTCAGGTAGGTGGCTCATTAACACTGCCCCTAATTTTAGGGATCACTAGGCTGAGGCAGACGGGTGGAGTGAACTGTCCAAGCAGAATGAGTAGCAGTAACACAAAATAAAAATTTAAAATTAAAAAAAAAAGTGTTGGCCTAGTTTGACCCAAAACCAATGGAGTTAGAAGGGGACAGGGGGAATAATCCAAGGTCTTGATCCTCCCCAGGATCACAGCTAATCAAACAATGTTATCCTTAATATACGGCTTAGCTTAAGGATCTGTTTTTAGCTATCAACTGAAGTGAAAACATTAATTCATACAAATCGATATTCCTTAAACAGTATTTTGCGTGTAGAATATTTCTTCTGCTTTTGGACAYGAATTCTTAGCTAACTCAATCCATTTAAATTATTATAGCTGCAGAGTTCAGCAATTAGCTGTGTAAATTGTTTTCCTTGAGCGTATGGAAGGTTACATTACATAGTGAAATGCAAAATGCATTCTATAGCGAATGAAAACCTTTGAATGATGATTATCTTCTAAAAAAGCTGGGATAAGGGCCAGATTATTAAGAGGAAATTAAGACAGCTATTAGAGTTCTGCTTGTGTATCCAAGGCCTCCAGTTGTTTCATGCAAGTATTATCCACTTTCAGTGCAATGTCAGGGGGTTGCAAATGTAATTGTTTGCATATGGTGCCCACAAACTGCAACTTCTTGAAAACAAAACTTGAAAAGTACATCGGAGGAAGGCATGAGCAAGGAAAGAGGAAAAAGGTGCAGAGAAAACCATGAGAACAGAGAAGGGAAAGCATCTTAGACAGCATCTAAGACAGTCCTGTGAAGGCAACAGATAGCACTGAGGGTACTCACTATGCCTGAAAGCTGGAAGGAGGATGGAGAGGCTACATTCAGCCTATTCCACCACACCTATAACAGCAGCAACTCTTGTTTAAAGTCCTGAACACTAGATGTACTATTCCTGCTCTTGCATATACCAGATCAAGCAAGGCAGAGAGACTTTGAGGAGCACACTGCCTGGCAGCAAGCACTGGTGACAGAGCCATGAAAACAACGGAGGAGACCTAAYTCCTGGTTTTCTGTGCTGACTTTTGGACTAAACAGCCTCTGAAGATGCCCCAGAAGGCAAAGGGAGAAGGATGTCCCTGTTTAGGCTGCACATGCAGAGGTCTGCTGAGAATGGATTCCAACCACACAAGGCCAGATGCTCGGCAGATCAGCATCACTGGAAATCCACTGCCTCCRACAAAGCTGATGACGTGACCTATATAACAAAAACAAGCCTGAAGCAGCGAAGGAATATAACCCTGATTTATTCTAAATACAATATACTTAACACTGTCACTTTTCTTCCTCATGCCAGCATACAGGCTCAGGAAACAGACACATTTGGATGCTCTCAGCTGGGAATCATCTTCTTGCAACACTCCTAGATGATGCACATACTGTCTCTATTTGGGTTCACCCTTTCAGATGGCATGGTGCCCACAAAACAAGCTGATTAGCACTTGCCCTGGGCTATCAAGGCAAGGCAATGGTATGTTTAGATCAGCAAACTGCATAACAATATAAATGTCATCTATTCTACAAGAAGCTTTGGCAGTATTTGCATCTTGTGCTTCATTGCATGTACGCGCCAAAAAGAAATTCAAAGACTTGCAAACGGAAGATAGGCATGGGATTTTTCATGGGATTTGCCAGCCCTCCTGGCTGCCAAAACACGCTGTAGAGCAGTGGGTGCCTCATTAATCCCCAAAGACCATCTACCGGGTGTCAGATTGTATGTAACATGACCACAACTAATACATATATATACAGCCTTTTTTGTTCAGCCAGGCTCATAAGCAGAAAACGAACCACAAACAGTGCATCTGGCACAGTTTGAGACATGATCTGTACACTTGCCCAGAAAAGATGGCAACCAGCCTGAACAGAATAGCCCTGGGTGGTCACTAGCTGCTTGTGCAACATCTCTGCTGACGGGGCAAGCTGTAGCAACACCTCACACGCACAATGGAAAGCGGGATAAGGACATTCCATTTAGGACACAGGCTGGAACTCAAGCCAGGTCTCCAATGGCCCCGGAGTCGTTAGGATTTGATTGTTACTGGAGACCTCTAGGACACGAAATGATGGTCTCACTCCAGGTCCTGGTGAGCGCATGTCAGCACCATTATCACAGCACGCATCCATCTTCACAGGCGTCCCGCGCGGCGCAGCCAAGGGGAGGCTGATCTGTGTCTCATTGTCAGCAGCGGGGACTTTCCAGGACAGAGCTGCGGCGAGCGAGCAGGCTTCGGAATCGCCGCTCTATGAGTCCCGCTGGGTTTGCTAGCGGATGGAACAGGCTGAAAGCAAGGGATACGATGTGGGACAGGGCGAGAAGGCTGTCGGGCAAACACGGGAAAGAGCTCTGCGGAGAAGCAGAAATACAGTATGGAACGACATGCTAAATGGGGCACAGAATAAGACACCCAAATAATCAGGAACACAAACAGCACTACTAAATTAAGCAAATGTTTAGTAGTTTTCTCAGGTCTTTCTCCAGAGTTTCCATTTTGTTTGCACTCTAAGAACCAACAGCAGTGTCACAGGTAAGCTACCAACCTCTCTATATCAACTAACAGCAGTCAGAGGCTAAGTGCTGGCTTTACCCCAGTATTCTTTTCATGACAAACACAGGAACCACTTCATTTAACCATGTTTTCCAACCCCTGCCCCTGTTTTGCAAAAACGTGTCCTTCTCTGGGATATTCCTTCGTAACCCCACACAGCTTCACTACTTTCCTATTTTGTTTTACAATTCTTTGGTCAATGATAGAACCGTATCACAGAAAGACTGAAGAGTGACACTCTTRAGGAGATTATGCAAAATGTCATTTAGCATTAAATTCCTATTTGAAAATAGAAGTTTTTTTCCTCAGCTATGTTAATAAAAATCAGAAAACATACTCGGATTTCTAAGATTAAAGTACAACCCTTTTCAAGATTCCTTAGTCACGTCCTCATGCTACTGCATATTCCTCAAATTCATATTGACACTATACTTGAATGACTTCTTCATTTCCAAAACCAGAAATCTGTCCTAAATGCCTTTGTTCCATGAGCAGTACCCAGACTCATTTAACTCCTATGGCTAAGAGGATTTGTACTTTGTTATGAAGTTTATGGGGCAGAGATATTTAAAAGATTATGAAATGTGCTTGTGGGGAAAAAAAAAAGAATGTTGGAACATATCCATCAATATTTCTGTGCAAGTTGTTGAAGCATCAGAATTACACGCTGCAATTATCTTCCAGAATGTATAGCTCCTAGCACTGATCTATATGTTTAACAGGAAATGCCAATTAAGACAGCAGGAAAAAAATCTGGCATAATTGAATAATGAAACTAATACACCTTGTGCATTTGTTTAAAAGTCTCCGCCACTCTGATTATATCACGTGTAAATGGCTTTTTATGTGACACACTTGCCAACACAAATCTTTGCTCCAAGTCTGTTGCCTTCTGACTATGGACCCAGGATGAGATGCGGGTGCTCACAGCGAGCAGCGCCATACTGTATATGAAAGCACAATAAAGTCAACGGTACTTAATGTGAGCGAGACAACTGGAGTCTGGCTCCAAGAAAGCATGACGTAAAAGGACTTGGACCTCTCTCAAGGTTTTTTGTTTTTTTTTTTTTTTTCTTTTTGTTAAAACAATTACAGAGAACTCTGTAAATATGTCATAACAATTTTTTCCTCCACCTCTCTTTTATTGGACCTTTTCATGGAAATACTTTCTAGCTGCCTACCTGTTGATCTGGTTATTTTCCAACATAGTCAAGGAGTCATTTTGGGGTTTGATCACATACCATGTCAGTACTAGGGGAAGAATCGATCTATGGCGTATTTAATATGATAAACAGGGCAAGTTTTGCAATGGTAATGCAGAGCGTAAGAGCTCAAACAAAGAATGCCATTGATACAACCRCGTTTTGGATCAGGCCCACCGTGAATCTGAAAATAGAGCAAAGTAATCGCATGGCAATTCCCTTGCTGTAAATATGCAAAGTTCTCCTCTCCCATACAATGGAAACAGTTTTATGCTGATGTAGATCATGGCCCATGGATAATCAGCCCTGTATTCACTTCCCTAGTTTTGTGGAAACGTAATCAGGAAAGCATTATGAAGAAAAACCTGCCCTGCAGGGATAGACTTGCTTTAATAATGTTTATGACTTGTCCATATTGTATTTACGTCTGGAAGTTCATTTCTCGGGTTTTCCCACCCTTCCCCCACCTCAGCCCCAAAGATAATTCGCAAGCTGCATCCTTAACCAGGAGGCATGAGGGAAGCCCCACTGGGATTGCACAGAAATCTGCTCTCTATCAACTCAGGATGACACCCGGAGACATGCCAGGTTTTATCCGACTCAGGTCGCAGCTCACCTTCCCCTGGTCCAAAGCAAGCTCAAGCCTCCAGATAAACAAGCCTGGGGCTCAAGTCAAGCACGAGCTCTACTCAGCTGCCTCCTGTCCCACTCCTCCTGAAAGCCCTCCAGGCCCAGGCCACAAATAGCAATAGGAAAAGAAAATGACCGAAGACTTCCCCAGCACCTGCCAAGCTCACCATTGCCATCAATATCAGTCAACCCACTACAAGAACAAGCCTCAGAGAAACCCATTGGCAGAGCCGTTGCAGGAAGACAAGGATCTAAGGATGCTCCAAGTCATCAGAGATGAAACTTCCCGGGGATGCACGCCCCAAGATGAGACCTGGCCGCTTTGCCCACACGTGGACCTGGCCCACGCTGAAGCAGAGAGGGCCTTTGGGCTCCACGAGCGGCCACACAGCTCCCTGCCAGCCCGAGCACCCGCCTGCCCACGAGCGCTGCAGCCAGCGGACAGGTCCGGAGCCTGGACCAGGAGCACAGGGAGCCGGACCAGCCTTTGGTGGGGAGCCCTCCAGCATTCCCGACCCCGGGCTCCGCCCGCGAGCAGYGACTCGGAGCCGCTCTGCTCCATGTTACTGTACTAAGGTCCTTCTCTAAGGCACAAAACACACAACCCCCTCATGCTTTCCCCATCCCCTGCTCCGCTCGCTGCTCGTTTATCCACGAAAAAAAAGCCACCAACAGCCAATTTTCCCCCCGCCTTATACCTTCCCTTGTTTTCTACAAAGGAAAGGAGCCCAACCTTGGTTAACTATAAACCAAGGCAGAAACAAAAACCCTCTTGAATTCCTCTTCATTATAAATGGATTGTCAATGTGTTAAATAAATCAGTGAAAATGGAAATCCAAAAATAAATAGCCATCCTGCTGTTGCCATGACAACTCAAATTTTTACCTGGACAGAGATTTTAATGTTTCACAGTTAGCAATCACCAGAAAGGAGAGTCTTTTTTTTGACACTTCTCATCACCTACCCCCAACATAATAAAAGAGAATATTTTGGGTTACTTTTTAGCAAACACGGGAAGATCAAAGAGAGAAGCTATTTTTCACCACAGATAGGAGAGAATACACACAGATACCATTTCCAACATAGTTTGTAACATCTACTCAGCCCAGAAAGGACAGAATTTAAATTTTCCCTGYAGCAATCAAAGGCTCTAATGGAGCCCTGTTATGGTAAACACAGGGCACGTATAGAGTAAGATTAACATAATTTAAAGCCATATTTYGGCTCCTCTAAGATGGTAATTTTACTTAGGTAAAAAGCAGCATCTCAGACTATAAACAGCAAGTAAATATTTTACAACTCATACCGTCATTCACACTGGTGAAACGGGTGCGGAAAGGAGCTAGCAATCAGGAGTGCACTACTAACACAGCACTGGACTTTCCCCCCATGGTTCATACCAGCCTAGAGCCCGGGAAGGCAGCACAYTGAGGCCCTTTGCTCAAACCCACGGCTACAAAAGGCCCGAAGCAGCAAAGAGTGAGGACCCAGCCATTCCAGGGGCATTAACTCCCACTTTATCTATCTTATATATCTTGTCCTGCAGGATCATAAATAAAGCAGCTCAGCAGAGCAGAGGGGCGAGAGCCACCCAGGGGAGGCCTTTGGGGAGCTCAGGTGCTTTATAAAGCCGGCATTCCAAACCCACATCACCTGGGAACTCCTTAGCCAGCTAAGGAATGACACTTAAAGGTCTTGTATTTCATCTTACCTCAGGGAACTGGCCTCACAGCACCTCCCTGTCTGGAAGCTGGTAAGTGGATTCGCTAAAACAGTCAGCTCAGGAAACATCGTTGTCTTCTTGACTGGTAAACAAACAAAACAAAACTCATAAATCAGTGTTTCTTGAACAAGGAGCTCGGGTGATCAAAATGCAGTTTAGAACATTTCTTGGAAGCAGAACCACTTCAGTAAATTTCCCCTGGACAATTTCCTTGTAAAAYGTTTACAGAAGTAAGACGAATTTTCAAGATTACTTTGTCTTCATTACATTTTTCAGTGTGAAACACTCTAAAACATTGTTGTTGCAGCTTTGTTTCGAAAAGAATTTACGAGGAAGGGAAGCACGTGGGGAGCAGCACAGAAGCAATGGCTTCTTAGGAAAAGTCTACCGAAAACAGCACTTTGCACAAAAACCCTTTGGTCAGGAAAAATCTGACCAATATTCAAGTGAATTAATCCCAGTTCAAATCTAGCCTTATGGCAGTAACATATTACATACTCACTGAGCTGCACACAATATACCTGGCCACGATAAAGATTTCTAGGAATCTAAGGTTCAAACAGCTTAAAAGCCCAGGGTTTTGGTAGCTGAAGCTTATATCAAGTCCCTCACGTTTATACAGCCACGTACCCCCACACATGCATGCACAGTGAGATGGTAAAAGGGCTCTAAGCAAAATATGAGCGCTTGCATCCCAGCTTGCTGCAAAGCAAAGCAGGCTGCGGGCAGCGGTCACTGAAAGCAAGCATTCAACTCTACTCAGAGGCTCGTTTTCCTCTAAATGGGCCTCTCAGACTCGGTGACAACTCTGAGCTGCCTGAGAAAAAACATGAGAATAAAAAAAAAAAAAAAAAAAAAAAAAAA